>NW_026578508.1:0-65629 GCF_029603195.1 Condylostylus longicornis
AAAACTTTAAACGCGTTTTCTGGCTAAACTAGAAGAGATAGAGCGATTCTATGTGTTTTTTGTGATCACTGGGAATGCACAGATTCTGCCGATATATGATAATAGGTTGTAGCAAAAATATTTTTGGAGATATTTGAAAAAATCACTTGCAAAACTTTAAACGCGTTTTCTGGCTAAACTAGAAGAGATTGAGCGATTCTACGTGTTTTTTGTGATCACTGGGAATGCACAGATTCTGCCGATATATGATAATAGGTTGTAGCAAAAATATTTTTGGAGATATTTAAAAAAATCACTTGCAAAACTTTAAACGCGTTTTCTGGCTAAACTAGAAGAGATAGAGCGATTCTACGTGTTTTTTGTGATCACTGGGAATGCACAGATTCTGCCGATATATGATAATAGGTTGTAGCAAAAATATTTTTGGAGATATTTGAAAAAATCACTTGCAAAACTTTAAACGCGTTTTCTGGCTAAACTAGAAGAGATAGAGCGATTCTACGTGTTTTTTGTGATCACTGGGAATGCACAGATTCTGCCGATATATGATAATAGGTTGTAGCAAAAATATTTTGGAGATATTTGAAAAAATCACTTGCAAAACTTTAAACGCGTTTTCTGGCTAAACTAGAAGAGATAGAGCGATTCTACGTGTTTTTTGTGATCACTGGGAATGCACAGATTCTGCCGATATATGATAACAGGTTGTAGCAAAAATATTTTTGGAGATATTTGAAAAAATCACTTGCAAAACTTTAAACGCGTTTTCTGGCTAAACTAGAAGAGATAGAGCGATTCTACGTGTTTTTTGTGATCACTGGGAATGCACAGATTCTGCCGATATATGATAATAGGTTGTAGCAAAAATATTTTTGGAGATATTTGAAAAAATCACTTGCAAAACTTTAAACGCGTTTTCTGGCTAAACTAGAAGAGATAGAGCGATTCTACGTGTTTTTTGTGATCACTGGGAATGCACAGATTCTGCCGATATATGATAATAGGTTGTAGCAAAAATATTTTTGGAGATATTTGAAAAAATCACTTGCAAAACTTTAAACGCGTTTTCTGGCTAAACTAGAAGAGATAGAGCGATTCTACGTGTTTTTTGTGATCACTGGGAATGCACAGATTCTGCCGATATATGATAATAGGTTGTAGCAAAAATATTTTTGGAGATATTTGAAAAAATCACTTGCAAAACTTTAAACGCGTTTTCTGGCTAAACTAGAAGAGATAGAGCGATTCTACGTGTTTTTTGTGATCACTGGGAATGCACAGATTCTGCCGATATATGATAATAGGTTGTAGCAAAAATATTTTTGGAGATATTTAAAAAAATCACTTGCAAAACTTTAAACGCGTTTTCTGACTAAACTAGAAGAGATAGAGCGATTCTACGTGTTTTTTGTGATCACTGGGAATGCACAGATTCTGCCGATATATGATAATAGGTTGTAGCAAAAATATTTTTGGAGATATTTGAAAAAATCACTTGCAAAACTTTAAACGCGTTTTCTGGCTAAACTAGAAGAGATAGAGCGATTCTACGTGTTTTTTGTGATCACTGGGAATGCACAGATTCTGGCGATATATGATAACAGGTTGTAGCAAAAATATTTTTGGAGATATTTGAAAAAATCACTTGCAAAACTTTAAACGCGTTTTCTGGCTAAACTAGAAGAGATAGAGCGATTCTACGTGTTTTTTGTGATCACTGAGAATGCACAGATTCTGCCGATATATGATAATAGGTTGTAGCAAAAATATTTTTGGAGATATTTGAAAAAATCACTTGCAAAACTTTAAACGCGTTTTCTGGCTAAGCTAGAAGAGATAGAGCGATTCTACGTGTTTTTTGTGATCACTGGGAATGCACAGATTCTGCCGATATATGATAATAGGTTGTAGCAAAAATATTTTTGGAGATATTTGAAAAAATCACTTGCAAAACTTTAAACGCGTTTTCTGGCTAAACTAGAAGAGATAGAGCGATTCTACGTGTTTTTTGTGATCACTGGGAATGCACAGATTCTGCCGATATATGATAATAGGTTGTAGCAAAAATATTTTTAGAGATATTTGCAAAAATCACTTGCAAAACTTTAAACGCGTTTTCTGGCTAAACTAGAAGAGATAGAGCGATTCTATGTGTTTTTTGTGATCACTGGGAATGCACAGATTCTGCCGATATATGATAATAGGTTGTAGCAAAAATATTTTTGGAGATATTTGAAAAAATCACTTGCAAAACTTTAAACGCGTTTTCTGGCTAAACTAGAAGAGATAGAGCGATTCTACGTGTTTTTTGTGATCACTGGGAATGCACAGATTCTGCCGATATATGATAATAGGTTGTAGCAAAAATATTTTTGGAGATATTTGAAAAAAATCACTTGCAAAACTTTAAACACGTTTTCTGGCTAAACTAGAAGAGATAGAGCGATTCTATGTGTTTTTTGTGATCACTGGGAATGCACAGATTCTGCCGATATATGATAATAGGTTGTAGCAAAAATATTTTTGGAGATATTTGAAAAAATCACTTGCAAAACTTTAAACGCGTTTTCTGGCTAAACTAGAAGAGATTGAGCGATTCTACGTGTTTTTTGTGATCACTGGGAATGCACAGATTCTGCCGATATATGATAATAGGTTGTAGCAAAAATATTTTTGGAGATATTTGAAAAAAATCACTTGCAAAACTTTAAACGCGTTTTCTGGCTAAACTAGAAGAGATAGAGCGATTCTACGTGTTTTTTGTGATCACTGGGAATGCACAGATTCTGCCGATATATGATAATAGGTTGTAGCAAAAATATTTTTGGAGATATTTGAAAAAATCACTTGCAAAACTTTAAACGCGTTTTCTGGCTAAACTAGAAGAGATAGAGCGATTCTACGTGTTTTTTGTGATCACTGGGAATGCACAGATTCTGCCGATATATGATAATAGGTTGTAGCAAAAATATTTTGGAGATATTTGAAAAAATCACTTGCAAAACTTTAAACGCGTTTTCTGGCTAAACTAGAAGAGATAGAGCGATTCTACGTGTTTTTTGTGATCACTGGGAATGCACAGATTCTGCCGATATATGATAATAGGTTGTAGCAAAAATATTTTTGGAGATATTTGAAAAAATCACTTGCAAAACTTTAAACGCGTTTTCTGGCTAAACTAGAAGAGATAGAGCGATTCTACGTGTTTTTTGTGATCACTGGGAATGCACAGATTCTGCCGATATATGATAACAGGTTGTAGCAAAAATATTTTTGGAGATATTTGAAAAAATCACTTGCAAAACTTTAAACGCGTTTTCTGGCTAAACTAGAAGAGATAGAGCGATTCTACGTGTTTTTTGTGATCACTGGGAATGCACAGATTCTGCCGATATATGATAATAGGTTGTAGCAAAAATATTTTTGGAGATATTTGAAAAAATCACTTGCAAAACTTTAAACGCGTTTTCTGGCTAAGCTAGAAGAGATAGAGCGATTCTACGTGTTTTTTGTGATCACTGGGAATGCACAGATTCTGCCGATATATGATAATAGGTTGTAGCAAAAATATTTTTGGAGATATTTGAAAAAATCACTTGCAAAACTTTAAACGCGTTTTCTGGCTAAACTAGAAGAGATAGAGTGATTCTACGTGTTTTTTGTGATCACTGGGAATGCACAGATTCTGCCGATATATGATAATAGGTTGTAGCAAAAATATTTTTGGAGATATTTGAAAAAATCACTTGCAAAACTTTAAACGCGTTTTCTGGCTAAACTAGAAGAGATAGAGCGATTCTACGTGTTTTTTGTGATCACTGGGAATGCACAGATTCTGCCGATATATGATAATAGGTTGTAGCAAAAATATTTTTGGAGATATTTGAAAAAATCACTTGCAAAACTTTAAACGCGTTTTCTGGCTAAACTAGAAGAGATAGAGCGATTCTACGTGTTTTTTGTGATCACTGGGAATGCACAGATTCTGCCGATATATGATAATAGGTTGTAGCAAAAATATTTTTGGAGATATTTGAAAAAATCACTTGCAAAACTTTAAACGCGTTTTCTGGCTAAACTAGAAGAGATAGAGCGATTCTACGTGTTTTTTGTGATCACTGGGAATGCACAGATTCTGCCGATATATGATAATAGGTTGTAGCAAAAATATTTTTGGAGATATTTAAAAAAATCACTTGCAAAACTTTAAACGCGTTTTCTGACTAAACTAGAAGAGATAGAGCGATTCTACGTGTTTTTTGTGATCACTGGGAATGCACAGATTCTGCCGATATATGATAATAGGTTGTAGCAAAAATATTTTTGGAGATATTTGAAAAAATCACTTGCAAAACTTTAAACGCGTTTTCTGGCTAAACTAGAAGAGATAGAGCGATTCTACGTGTTTTTTGTGATCACTGGGAATGCACAGATTCTGGCGATATATGATAACAGGTTGTAGCAAAAATATTTTTGGAGATATTTGAAAAAATCACTTGCAAAACTTTAAACGCGTTTTCTGGCTAAACTAGAAGAGATAGAGCGATTCTACGTGTTTTTTGTGATCACTGAGAATGCACAGATTCTGCCGATATATGATAATAGGTTGTAGCAAAAATATTTTTGGAGATATTTGAAAAAATCACTTGCAAAACTTTAAACGCGTTTTCTGGCTAAGCTAGAAGAGATAGAGCGATTCTACGTGTTTTTTGTGATCACTGGGAATGCACAGATTCTGCCGATATATGATAATAGGTTGTAGCAAAAATATTTTTGGAGATATTTGAAAAAATCACTTGCAAAACTTTAAACGCGTTTTCTGGCTAAACTAGAAGAGATAGAGCGATTCTACGTGTTTTTTGTGATCACTGGGAATGCACAGATTCTGCCGATATATGATAATAGGTTGTAGCAAAAATATTTTTGGAGATATTTGAAAAAATCACTTGCAAAACTTTAAATGCATTTTCTGGCTAAACTAGAAGAGATAGAGCGATTCTACGTGTTTTTTGTGATCACTGGGAATGCACAGATTCTGCCGATATATGATAATAGGTTGTAGCAAAAATATTTTTGGAGATATTTGAAAAAATCACTTGCAAAACTTTAAACGCGTTTTCTGGCTAAACTAGAAGAGATAGAGCGATTCTACGTGTATTTTGTGATCACTGGGAATGCACAGATTCTGCCGATATATGATAATAGGTTGTAGCAAAAATATTTTTGGAGATATTTGAAAAAATCACTTGCAAAACTTTAAACGCGTTTTCTGGCTAAACTAGAAGAGATAGAGCGATTCTACGTGTTTTTTGTGATCACTGGGAATGCACAGATTCTGCCGATATATGATAATAGGTTGTAACAAAAATATTTTTGGAGATATTTAAAAAAATCACTTGCAAAACTTTAAACGCGTTTTCTGGCTAAACTAGAAGAGATAGAGCGATTCTACGTGTTTTTTGTGATCACTGGGAATGCACAGATTCTGCCGATATATGATAATGGGTTGTAACAAAAATATTTTTGGAGATATTTAAAAAAATCACTTGCAAAACTTTAAACGCGTTTTCTGGCTAAACTAGAAGAGATAGAGCGATTCTACGTGTTTTTTGTGATCACTGGGAATGCACAGATTCTGCCGATATATGATAATAGGTTGTAGCAAAAATATTTTTGGAGATATTTGAAAAAATCACTTGCAAAACTTTAAACGCGTTTTCTGGCTAAACTAGAAGAGATAGAGCGATTCTACGTGTTTTTTGTGATCACTGGGAATGCACAGATTCTGCCGATATATGATAATAGGTTGTAGCAAAAATATTTTTGGAGATATGCACAGATTCTGCCGATACATGATAATAGGTTGTAGCAAAAATATTTTTGGAGATATTTAAAAAAATCACTTGTAAAACTTTAAACGCGTTTTCTGGCTAAACTAGAAGAGATAGAGCGATTCTACGTGTTTTTTGTGATCACTGGGAATGCACAGATTCTGCCGATATATGATAATAGGTTGTTGCAAAAATATTTTTGGAGATATTTAAAAAAATCACTTGCAAAATTTTAAACGCGTTTTCTGGCTAAACTAGAAGAGATAGAGCGATTCTACGTGTTTTTTGTGATCACTGGGAATGCACAGATTCTGCCGATATATGATAATAGGTTGTAGCAAAAATATTTTTGGAGATATTTAAAAAAATCACTTGCAAAACTTTAAACGCGTTTTCTGGCTAAACTAGAAGAGATAGAGCGATTCTACGTGTTTTTGGTGATCACTGGGAATGCACAGATTCTGCCGATATATGATAATAGGTTGTAACAAAAATATTTTTGGAGATATTTAAAAAAATCACTTGCAAAACTTTAAACGCGTTTTCTGGCTAAACTAGAAGAGATAGAGCGATTCTACGTGTTTTTTGTGATCACTGGGAATGCACAGATTCTGCCGATATATGATAATAGGTTGTAGCAAAAATATTTTTGGAGATATTTGAAAAAATCACTTGCAAAACTTTAAACGCGTTTTCTGGCTAAGCTAGAAGAGATAGAGCGATTCTACGTGTTTTTTGTGATCACTGGGAATGCACAGATTCTGCCGATATATGATAATAGGTTGTAGCAAAAATATTTTTGGAGATATTTGAAAAAATCACTTGCAAAACTTTAAACGCGTTTTCTGGCTAAACTAGAAGAGATAGAGTGATTCTACGTGTTTTTTGTGATCACTGGGAATGCACAGATTCTGCCGATATATGATAATAGGTTGTAGCAAAAATATTTTTGGAGATATTTAAAAAAATCACTTGCAAAACTTTAAACGCGTTTTCTGGCTAAACTAGAAGAGATAGAGCGATTCTACGTGTTTTTTGTGATCACTGGGAATGCACAGATTCTGCCGATATATGATAATAGGTTGTAGCAAAAATATTTTTGGAGATATTTAAAAAAATCACTTGTAAAACTTTAAACGCGTTTTCTGGCTAAACTAGAAGAGATAGAGCGATTCTACGTGTTTTTTGTGATCACTGGGAATGCACAGATTCTGCCGATATATGATAATAGGTTGTAGCAAAAATATTTTTGGAGATATTTAAAAAAGTCACTTGCAAAACTTTAAACGCGTTTTCTGGCTAAACTAGAAGAGATAGAGCGATTCTACGTGTTTTTTGTGATCACTGGGAATGCACAGATTCTGCCGATATATGATAATAGGTTGTAGCAAAAATATTTTTGGAGATATTTGAAAAAATCGCTTGCAAAACTTTAAACGCGTTTTCTGGCTAAACTAGAAGAGATAGAGCGATTCTACGTGTTTTTTGTGATCACTGGGAATGCACAGATTCTGCCGATATATGATAATAGGTTGTAGCAAAAATATTTTTGGAGATATTTGAAAAAATCACTTGCAAAACTTTAAACGCGTTTTCTGGCTAAACTAGAAGAGATAGAGCGATTCTACGTGTTTTTTGTGATCACTGGGAATGCACAGATTCTGCCGATATATGATAATAGGTTGTAGCAAAAATATTTTTGGAGATATTTAAAAAAATCACTTGCAAAACTTTAAACGCGTTTTCTGGCTAAACTAGAAGAGATAGAGCGATTCTACGTGTTTTTTGTGATCACTGGGAATGCACAGATTCTGCCGATATATGATAATAGGTTGTAGCAAAAATATTTTTGGAGATATTTAAAAAAATCACTTGCAAAACTTTAAACGCGTTTTCTGGCTAAACTAGAAGAGATAGAGCGATTCTACGTGTTTTTTGTGATCACTGGGAATGCACAGATTCTGCCGATATATGATAATAGGTTGTAGCAAAAATATTTTTGGAGATATTTGAAAAAATCACTTGCAAAACTTTAAACGCGTTTTCTGGCTAAGCTAGAAGAGATAGAGCGATTCTACGTGTTTTTTGTGATCACTGGGAATGCACAGATTCTGCCGATATATGATAATAGGTTGTAGCAAAAATATTTTTGGAGATATTTGAAAAAATCACTTGCAAAACTTTAAACGCGTTTTCTGGCTAAACTAGAAGAGATAGAGTGATTCTACGTGTTTTTTGTGATCACTGGGAATGCACAGATTCTGCCGATATATGATAATAGGTTGTAGCAAAAATATTTTTGGAGATATTTAAAAAAATCACTTGCAAAACTTTAAACGCGTTTTCTGGCTAAACTAGAAGAGATAGAGCGATTCTACGTGTTTTTTGTGATCACTGGGAATGCACAGATTCTGCCGATATATGATAATAGGTTGTAGCAAAAATATTTTTGGAGATATTTAAAAAAATCACTTGTAAAACTTTAAACGCGTTTTCTGGCTAAACTAGAAGAGATAGAGCGATTCTACGTGTTTTTTGTGATCACTGGGAATGCACAGATTCTGCCGATATATGATAATAGGTTGTAGCAAAAATATTTTTGGAGATATTTAAAAAAGTCACTTGCAAAACTTTAAACGCGTTTTCTGGCTAAACTAGAAGAGATAGAGCGATTCTACGTGTTTTTTGTGATCACTGGGAATGCACAGATTCTGCCGATATATGATAATAGGTTGTAGCAAAAATATTTTTGGAGATATTTGAAAAAATCGCTTGCAAAACTTTAAACGCGTTTTCTGGCTAAACTAGAAGAGATAGAGCGATTCTACGTGTTTTTTGTGATCACTGGGAATGCACAGATTCTGCCGATATATGATAATAGGTTGTAGCAAAAATATTTTTTGAGATATTTGAAAAAATCACTTGCAAAACTTTAAACGCGTTTTCTGGCTAAACTAGAAGAGATAGAGCGATTCTACGTGTTTTTTGTGATCACTGGGAATGCACAGATTCTGCCGATATATGATAATAGGTTGTTGCAAAAATATTTTTGGAGATATTTAAAAAAATCACTTGCAAAACTTTAAACGCATTTTCTGGCTAAACTAGAAGAGATAGAGCGATTCTACGTGTTTTTTGTGATCACTGGGAATGCACAGATTCTGCCGATATATGATAATAGGTTGTAGTAAAAATATTTTTGGAGATATTTAAAAAAATCACTTGCAAAACTTTAAACGCGTTTTCTGGCTAAACTAGAAGAGATAGAGCGATTCTACGTGTTTTTTGTGATCACTGGGAATGCACAGATTCTGCCGATATATGATAATAGGTTGTAGCAAAAATATTTTTGGAGATATTTGAAAAAATCACTTGCAAAACTTTAAACGCGTTTTCTGGCTAAACTAGAAGAGATAGAGCGATTCTACGTGTTTTTTGTGATCACTGGGAATGCACAGATTCTGCCGATATATGATAATAGGTTGTTGCAAAAATATTTTTGGAGATATTTAAAAAAATCACTTGCAAAACTTTAAACGCGTTTTCTGGCTAAACTAGAAGAGATAGAGCGATTCTACGTGTATTTTGTGATCACTGGGAATGCACAGATTCTGCCGATATATGATAATAGGTTGTAGCAAAAATATTTTTGGAGATATTTAAAAAAATCACTTGCAAAACTTTAAACGCGTTTTCTGGCTAAACTAGAAGAGATAGAGCGATTCTACGTGTTTTTTGTGATCACTGGGAATGCACAGATTCTGCCGATATATGATAATAGGTTGTAGCAAAAATATTTTTGGAGATATTTGAAAAAATCACTTGCAAAACTTTAAACGCGTTTTCTGGCTAAACTAGAAGAGATAGAGCGATTCTACGTGTTTTTTGTGATCACTGGGAATGCACAGATTCTGCCGATATATGATAATAGGTTGTAGCAAAAATATTTTTGGAGATATTTAAAAAAATCACTTGCAAAATTTTAAACGCGTTTTCTGGCTAAACTAGAAGAGATAGAGCGATTCTACGTGTTTTTTGTGATCACTGGGAATGCACAGATTCTGCCGATATATGATAATAGGTTG
Source organism: Condylostylus longicornis (assembly GCF_029603195.1). Lineage (NCBI taxonomy): Eukaryota > Metazoa > Arthropoda > Insecta > Diptera > Dolichopodidae > Condylostylus > Condylostylus longicornis. The sequence continues at coordinate 9,917 of NW_026578508.1, forward strand.
TAGCAAAAATATTTTTGGAGATATTTAAAAAAATCACTTGCAAAACTTTAAACGCGTTTTCTGGCTAAACTAGAAGAGATAGACCGATTCTACGTGTTTTTTGTGATCACTGGGAATGCACAGATTCTGCCGATATATGATAATAGGTTGTAGCAAAAATATTTTTGGAGATATTTGAAAAAATCACTTGCAAAACTTTAAACGCGTTTTCTGGCTAAACTAGAAGAGATAGAGCGATTCTACGTGTTTTTTGTGATCACTGGGAATGCACAGATTCTGCCGATATATGATAATAGGTTGTAGCAAAAATATTTTTGGAGATATTTGAAAAAATCACTTGCAAAACTTTAAACGCGTTTTCTGGCTAAACTAGAAGAGATAGAGCGATTCTACGTGTTTTTTGTGATCACTGGGAATGCACAGATTCTGCCGATATATGATAATAGGTTGTAGCGAAAATATTTTTGGAGATATTTGAAAAAATCACTTGCAAAACTTTAAACGCGTTTTCTGGCTAAACTAGAAGAGATAGAGCGATTCTACGTGTTTTTTGTGATCACTGGGAATGCACAGATTCTGCCGATATATGATAATAGGTTGTAGCAAAAATATTTTTGGAGATATTTAAAAAAATCACTTGCAAAACTTTAAACGCGTTTTCTGGCTAAACTAGAAGAGATAGAGCGATTCTACGTGTTTTTTGTGATCACTGGGAATGCACAGATTCTGCCGATATATGATAATAGGTTGTAGCAAAAATATTTTTGGAGATATTTAAAAAAATCACTTGCAAAACTTTAAACGCGTTTTCTGGCTAAACTAGAAGAGATAGACCGATTCTACGTGTTTTTTGTGATCACTGGGAATGCACAGATTCTGCCGATATATGATAATAGGTTGTAGCAAAAATGTTTTTGAAGATATTTGAAAAAATCACTTGCAAAACTTTAAACGCGTTTTCTGGCTAAACTAGAAGAGATAGAGAATGCACAGATTCTGCCGATATATGATAATAGGTTGTAGCAAAAATATTTTTGGAGATATTTGAAAAAATCACTTGCAAAACTTTAAACGCGTTTTCTGGCTAAACTAGAAGAGATAGAGCGATTCTACGTGTTTTTTGTGATCACTGGGAATGCACAGATTCTGCCGATACATTATAATAGGTTGTAGCAAAAATATTTTTGGAGATATTTGAAAAAATCACTTGCAAAACTTTAAACGCGTTTTCTGGCTAAACTAGAAGAGATAGAGCGATTCTACGTGTTTTTTGTGATCACTGGGAATGCACAGATTCTGCCGATATATGATAATAGGTTGTAGCAAAAATATTTTTGGAGATATTTGAAAAAATCACTTGCAAAACTTTAAACGCGTTTTCTGGCTAAACTAGAAGAGATAGAGCGATTCTACGTGTTTTTTGTGATCACTGGGAATGCACAGATTCTGCCGATACATGATAATAGGTTGTAGCAAAAATATTTTTGGAGATATTTGAAAAAATCACTTGCAAAACTTTAAACGCGTTTTCTGGCTAAACTAGAAGAGATAGAGCGATTCTACGTGTTTTTTGTGATCACTGGGAATGCACAGATTCTGCCGATATATGATAATAGGTTGTAGCAAAAATATTTTTGGAGATATTTGAAAAAACCACTTGCAAAACTTTAAACGCGTTTTCTGGCTAAACTAGAAGAGATAGAGCGATTCTACGTGTTTTTTGTGATCACTGGGAATGCACAGATTCTGCCGATATATGATAATAGGTTGTAGCAAAAATATTTTTGGAGATATTTAAAAAAATCACTTGCAAAACTTTAAACGCGTTTTCTGGCTAAACTAGAAGAGATAGAGCGATTCTACGTGTTTTTTGTGATCACTGGGAATGCACAGATTCTGCCGATATATGATAATAGGTTGTAGCAAAAATATTTTTGGAGATATTTAAAAAAATCACTTGTAAAACTTTAAACGCGTTTTCTGGCTAAACTAGAAGAGATAGAGCGATTCTACGTGTTTTTTGTGATCACTGGGAATGCACAGATTCTGCCGATATATGATAATAGGTTGTTGCAAAAATATTTTTGGAGATATTTAAAAAAATCACTTGCAAAATTTTAAACGCGTTTTCTGGCTAAACTAGAAGAGATAGAGCGATTCTACGTGTTTTTTGTGATCACTGGGAATGCACAGATTCTGCCGATATATGATAATAGGTTGTAGCAAAAATATTTTTGGAGATATTTGAAAAAATCACTTGCAAAACTTTAAACGCGTTTTCTGGCTAAACTAGAAGAGATAGAGCGATTCCACGTGTTTTTTGTGATCACTGGGAATGCACAGATTCTGCCGATATATGATAATAGGTTGTAGCAAAAATATTTTTTGAGATATTTGAAAAAATCACTTGCAAAACTTTAAACGCGTTTTCTGGCTAAACTAGAAGAGATAGAGCGATTCTACGTGTTTTTTGTGATCACTGGGAATGCACAGATTCTGCCGATATATGATAATAGGTTGTTGCAAAAATATTTTTGGAGATATTTAAAAAAATCACTTGCAAAACTTTAAACGCGTTTTCTGGCTAAACTAGAAGAGATAGAGCGATTCTACGTGTTTTTTGTGATCACTGGGAATGCACAGATTCTGCCGATATATGATAATAGGTTGTAGCAAAAATATTTTTGGAGATATTTAAAAAAATCACTTGTAAAACTTTAAACGCGTTTTCTGGCTAAACTAGAAGAGATAGAGCGATTCTACGTGTTTTTTGTGATCACTGGGAATGCACAGATTCTGCCGATATATGATAATAGGTTGTAGCAAAAATATTTTTGGAGATATTTAAAAAAGTCACTTGCAAAACTTTAAACGCGTTTTCTGGCTAAACTAGAAGGGATAGAGCGATTCTACGTGTTTTTTGTGATCACTGGGAATGCACAGATTCTGCCGATATATGATAATAGGTTGTAGCAAAAATATTTTTGGAGATATTTGAAAAAATCACTTGCAAAACTTTAAACGCGTTTTCTGGCTAAACTAGAAGAGATAGAGCGATTCTACGTGTTTTTTGTGATCACTGGGAATGCACAGATTCTGCCGATATATGATAATAGGTTGTAGCAAAAATATTTTTTGAGATATTTGAAAAAATCACTTGCAAAACTTTAAACGCGTTTTCTGGCTAAACTAGAAGAGATAGAGCGATTCTACGTGTTTTTTGTGATCACTGGGAATGCACAGATTCTGCCGATATATGATAATAGGTTGTTGCAAAAATATTTTTGGAGATATTTAAAAAAATCACTTGCAAAACTTTAAACGCGTTTTCTGGCTAAACTAGAAGAGATAGAGCGATTCTACGTGTTTTTTGTGATCACTGGGAATGCACAGATTCTGCCGATATATGATAATAGGTTGTAGCAAAAATATTTTTGGAGATATTTGAAAAAATCACTTGCAAAACTTTAAACGCGTTTTCTGGCTAAACTAGAAGAGATAGAGCGATTCTACGTGTTTTTTGTGATCACTGGGAATGCACAGATTCTGCCGATACATGATAATAGGTTGTAGCAAAAATATTTTTGGAGATATTTGAAAAAATCACTTGCAAAACTTTAAACGCGTTTTCTGGCTAAACTAGAAGAGATAGAGCGATTCTACGTGTTTTTTGTGATCACTGGGAATGCACAGATTCTGCCGATATATGATAATAGGTTGTAGCAAAAATATTTTTGGAGATATTTGAAAAAATCACTTGCAAAACTTTAAACGCGTTTTCTGGCTAAACTAGAAGAGATAGAGCGATTCTACGTGTTTTTTGTGATCACTGGGAATGCACAGATTCTGCCGATACATGATAATAGGTTGTAGCAAAAATATTTTTGGAGATATTTGAAAAAATCACTTGCAAAACTTTAAACGCGTTTTCTGGCTAAACTAGAAGAGATAGAGCGATTCTACGTGTTTTTTGTGATCACTGGGAATGCACAGATTCTGCCGATATATGATAATAGGTTGTAGCAAAAATATTTTTGGAGATATTTGAAAAAATCACTTGCAAAACTTTAAACGCGTTTTCTGGCTAAACTAGAAGAGATAGAGCGATTCTACGTGTTTTTTGTGATCACTGGGAATGCACAGATTCTGCCGATATATGATAATAGGTTGTAGCAAAAATATTTTTGGAGATATTTGAAAAAATCACTTGCAAAACTTTAAACGCGTTTTCTGGCTAAACTAGAAGAGATAGAGCGATTCTACGTGTTTTTTGTGATCACTGGGAATGCACAGATTCTGCCGATACATGATAATAGGTTGTAGCAAAAATATTTTTGGAGATATTTGAAAAAATCACTTGCAAAACTTTAAACGCGTTTTCTGGCTAAACTAGAAGAGATAGAGCGATTCTACGTGTTTTTTGTGATCACTGGGAATGCACAGATTCTGCCGATATATGATAATAGGTTGTAGCAAAAATATTTTTGGAGATATTTGAAAAAATCACTTGCAAAACTTTAAACGCGTTTTCTGGCTAAACTAGAAGAGATAGAGCGATTCTACGTGTTTTTTGTGATCACTGGGAATGCACAGATTCTGCCGATATATGATAATAGGTTGTAGCAAAAATATTTTTGGAGATATTTAAAAAAATCACTTGCAAAACTTTAAACGCGTTTTCTGGCTAAACTAGAAGAGATAGAGCGATTCTACGTGTTTTTTGTGATCACTGGGAATGCACAGATTCTGCCGATATATGATAATAGGTTGTAGCAAAAATATTTTTGGAGATATTTAAAAAAATCACTTGTAAAACTTTAAACGCGTTTTCTGGCTAAACTAGAAGAGATAGAGCGATTCTACGTGTTTTTTGTGATCACTGGGAATGCACAGATTCTGCCGATATATGATAATAGGTTGTTGCAAAAATATTTTTGGAGATATTTAAAAAAATCACTTGCAAAATTTTAAACGCGTTTTCTGGCTAAACTAGAAGAGATAGAGCGATTCCACGTGTTTTTTGTGATCACTGGGAATGCACAGATTCTGCCGATATATGATAATAGGTTGTAGCAAAAATATTTTTTGAGATATTTGAAAAAATCACTTGCAAAACTTTAAACGCGTTTTCTGGCTAAACTAGAAGAGATAGAGCGATTCTACGTGTTTTTTGTGATCACTGGGAATGCACAGATTCTGCCGATATATGATAATAGGTTGTTGCAAAAATATTTTTGGAGATATTTAAAAAAATCACTTGCAAAACTTTAAACGCGTTTTCTGGCTAAACTAGAAGAGATAGAGCGATTCTACGTGTTTTTTGTGATCACTGGGAATGCACAGATTCTGCCGATATATGATAATAGGTTGTAGCAAAAATATTTTTTGAGATATTTGAAAAAATCACTTGCAAAACTTTAAACGCGTTTTCTGGCTAAACTAGAAGAGATAGAGCGATTCCACGTGTTTTTTGTGATCACTGGGAATGCACAGATTCTGCCGATATATGATAATAGGTTGTAGCAAAAATATTTTTTGAGATATTTGAAAAAATCACTTGCAAAACTTTAAACGCGTTTTCTGGCTAAACTAGAAGAGATAGAGCGATTCTACGTGTTTTTTGTGATCACTGGGAATGCACAGATTCTGCCGATATATGATAATAGGTTGTTGCAAAAATATTTTTGGAGATATTTAAAAAAATCACTTGCAAAATTTTAAACGCGTTTTCTGGCTAAACTAGAAGAGATAGAGCGATTCTACGTGTTTTTTGTGATCACTGGGAATGCACAGATTCTGCCGATATATGATAATAGGTTGTAGCAAAAATATTTTTGGAGATATTTGAAAAAATCACTTGCAAAACTTTAAACGCGTTTTCTGGCTAAACTAGAAGAGATAGAGCGATTCCACGTGTTTTTTGTGATCACTGGGAATGCACAGATTCTGCCGATATATGATAATAGGTTGTAGCAAAAATATTTTTTGAGATATTTGAAAAAATCACTTGCAAAACTTTAAACGCGTTTTCTGGCTAAACTAGAAGAGATAGAGCGATTCTACGTGTTTTTTGTGATCACTGGGAATGCACAGATTCTGCCGATATATGATAATAGGTTGTTGCAAAAATATTTTTGGAGATATTTAAAAAAATCACTTGCAAAACTTTAAACGCGTTTTCTGGCTAAACTAGAAGAGATAGAGCGATTCTACGTGTTTTTTGTGATCACTGGGAATGCACAGATTCTGCCGATATATGATAATAGGTTGTAGCAAAAATATTTTTGGAGATATTTAAAAAAATCACTTGTAAAACTTTAAACGCGTTTTCTGGCTAAACTAGAAGAGATAGAGCGATTCTACGTGTTTTTTGTGATCACTGGGAATGCACAGATTCTGCCGATATATGATAATAGGTTGTAGCAAAAATATTTTTGGAGATATTTAAAAAAGTCACTTGCAAAACTTTAAACGCGTTTTCTGGCTAAACTAGAAGAGATAGAGCGATTCTACGTGTTTTTTGTGATCACTGGGAATGCACAGATTCTGCCGATATATGATAATAGGTTGTAGCAAAAATATTTTTGGAGATATTTGAAAAAATCGCTTGCAAAACTTTAAACGCGTTTTCTGGCTAAACTAGAAGAGATAGAGCGATTCTACGTGTTTTTTGTGATCACTGGGAATGCACAGATTCTGCCGATATATGATAATAGGTTGTAGCAAAAATATTTTTTGAGATATTTGAAAAAATCACTTGCAAAACTTTAAACGCGTTTTCTGGCTAAACTAGAAGAGATAGAGCGATTCTACGTGTTTTTTGTGATCACTGGGAATGCACAGATTCTGCCGATATATGATAATAGGTTGTTGCAAAAATATTTTTGGAGATATTTAAAAAAATCACTTGCAAAACTTTAAACGCGTTTTCTGGCTAAACTAGAAGAGATAGAGCGATTCTACGTGTTTTTTGTGATCACTGGGAATGCACAGATTCTGCCGATATATGATAATAGGTTGTAGCAAAAATATTTTTGGAGATATTTGAAAAAATCACTTGCAAAACTTTAAACGCGTTTTCTGGCTAAACTAGAAGAGATAGAGCGATTCTACGTGTTTTTTGTGATCACTGGGAATGCACAGATTCTGCCGATACATGATAATAGGTTGTAGCAAAAATATTTTTGGAGATATTTGAAAAAATCACTTGCAAAACTTTAAACGCGTTTTCTGGCTAAACTAGAAGAGATAGAGCGATTCTACGTGTTTTTTGTGATCACTGGGAATGCACAGATTCTGCCGATATATGATAATAGGTTGTAGCAAAAATATTTTTGGAGATATTTGAAAAAATCACTTGCAAAACTTTAAACGCGTTTTCTGGCTAAACTAGAAGAGATAGAGCGATTCTACGTGTTTTTTGTGATCACTGGGAATGCACAGATTCTGCCGATATATGATAATAGGTTGTAGCAAAAATATTTTTGGAGATATTTGAAAAAATCACTTGCAAAACTTTAAACGCGTTTTCTGGCTAAACTAGAAGAGATAGAGCGATTCTACGTGTTTTTTGTGATCACTGGGAATGCACAGATTCTGCCGATATATGATAATAGGTTGTAGCAAAAATATTTTTGGAGATATTTGAAAAAATCACTTGCAAAACTTTAAACGCGTTTTCTGGCTAAACTAGAAGAGATAGAGCGATTCTACGTGTTTTTTGTGATCACTGGGAATGCACAGATTCTGCCGATACATGATAATAGGTTGTAGCAAAAATATTTTTGGAGATATTTGAAAAAATCACTTGCAAAACTTTAAACGCGTTTTCTGGCTAAACTAGAAGAGATAGAGCGATTCTACGTGTTTTTTGTGATCACTGGGAATGCACAGATTCTGCCGATATATGATAATAGGTTGTAGCAAAAATATTTTTGGAGATATTTGAAAAAATCACTTGCAAAACTTTAAACGCGTTTTCTGGCTAAACTAGAAGAGATAGAGCGATTCTACGTGTTTTTTGTGATCACTGGGAATGCACAGATTCTGCCGATATATGATAATAGGTTGTAGCAAAAATATTTTTGGAGATATTTAAAAAAATCACTTGCAAAACTTTAAACGCGTTTTCTGGCTAAACTAGAAGAGATAGAGCGATTCTACATGTTTTTTGTGATCACTGGGAATGCACAGATTCTGCCGATATATGATAATAGGTTGTAGCAAAAATATTTTTGGAGATATTTAAAAAAATCACTTGTAAAACTTTAAACGCGTTTTCTGGCTAAACTAGAAGAGATAGAGCGATTCTACGTGTTTTTTGTGATCACTGGGAATGCACAGATTCTGCCGATATATGATAATAGGTTGTTGCAAAAATATTTTTGGAGATATTTAAAAAAATCACTTGCAAAATTTTAAACGCGTTTTCTGGCTAAACTAGAAGAGATAGAGCGATTCCACGTGTTTTTTGTGATCACTGGGAATGCACAGATTCTGCCGATATATGATAATAGGTTGTAGCAAAAATATTTTTTGAGGTATTTGAAAAAATCACTTGCAAAACTTTAAACGCGTTTTCTGGCTAAACTAGAAGAGATAGAGCGATTCTACGTGTTTTTTGTGATCACTGGGAATGCACAGATTCTGCCGATATATGATAATAGGTTGTTGCAAAAATATTTTTGGAGATATTTAAAAAAATCACTTGCAAAACTTTAAACGCGTTTTCTGGCTAAACTAGAAGAGATAGAGCGATTCTACGTGTTTTTTGTGATCACTGGGAATGCACAGATTCTGCCGATATATGATAATAGGTTGTAGCAAAAATATTTTTTGAGATATTTGAAAAAATCACTTGCAAAACTTTAAACGCGTTTTCTGGCTAAACTAGAAGAGATAGAGCGATTCTACGTGTTTTTTGTGATCACTGGGAATGCACAGATTCTGCCGATATATGATAATAGGTTGTTGCAAAAATATTTTTGGAGATATTTAAAAAAATCACTTGCAAAACTTTAAACGCGTTTTCTGGCTAAACTAGAAGAGATAGAGCGATTCTACGTGTTTTTTGTGATCACTGGGAATGCACAGATTCTGCCGATATATGATAATAGGTTGTAGCAAAAATATTTTTGGAGATATTTAAAAAAATCACTTGTAAAACTTTAAACGCGTTTTCTGGCTAAACTAGAAGAGATAGAGCGATTCTACGTGTTTTTTGTGATCACTGGGAATGCACAGATTCTGCCGATATATGATAATAGGTTGTAGCAAAAATATTTTTGGAGATATTTAAAAAAGTCACTTGCAAAACTTTAAACGCGTTTTCTGGCTAAACTAGAAGAGATAGAGCGATTCTACGTGTTTTTTGTGATCACTGGGAATGCACAGATTCTGCCGATATATGATAATAGGTTGTTGCAAAAATATTTTTGGAGATATTTAAAAAAATCACTTGCAAAACTTTAAACGCGTTTTCTGGCTAAACTAGAAGAGATAGAGCGATTCTACGTGTTTTTTGTGATCACTGGGAATGCACAGATTCTGCCGATATATGATAATAGGTTGTAGCAAAAATATTTTTGGAGATATTTAAAAAAATCACTTGCAAAACTTTAAACGCGTTTTCTGGCTAAACTAGAAGAGATAGAGCGATTCTACGTGTTTTTTGTGATCACTGGGAATGCACAGATTCTGCCGATATATGATAATAGGTTGTAGCAAAAATATTTTTTGAGATATTTGAAAAAATCACTTGCAAAACTTTAAACGCGTTTTCTGGCTAAACTAGAAGAGATAGAGCGATTCTACGTGTTTTTTGTGATCACTGGGAATGCACAGATTCTGCCGATATATGATAATAGGTTGTTGCAAAAATATTTTTGGAGATATTTAAAAAAATCACTTGCAAAACTTTAAACGCGTTTTCTGGCTAAACTAGAAGAGATAGAGCGATTCTACGTGTTTTTTGTGATCACTGGGAATGCACAGATTCTGCCGATATATGATAATAGGTTGTAGCAAAAATATTTTTGGAGATATTTAAAAAAATCACTTGTAAAACTTTAAACGCGTTTTCTGGCTAAACTAGAAGAGATAGAGCGATTCTACGTGTTTTTTGTGATCACTGGGAATGCACAGATTCTGCCGATATATGATAATAGGTTGTAGCAAAAATATTTTTGGAGATATTTAAAAAAGTCACTTGCAAAACTTTAAACGCGTTTTCTGGCTAAACTAGAAGAGATAGAGCGATTCTACGTGTTTTTTGTGATCACTGGGAATGCACAGATTCTGCCGATATATGATAATAGGTTGTAGCAAAAATATTTTTGGAGATATTTGAAAAAATCGCTTGCAAAACTTTAAACGCGTTTTCTGGCTAAACTAGAAGAGATAGAGCGATTCTACGTGTTTTTTGTGATCACTGGGAATGCACAGATTCTGCCGATATATGATAATAGGTTGTAGCAAAAATATTTTTTGAGATATTTGAAAAAATCACTTGCAAAACTTTAAACGCGTTTTCTGGCTAAACTAGAAGAGATAGAGCGATTCTACGTGTTTTTTGTGATCACTGGGAATGCACAGATTCTGCCGATATATGATAATAGGTTGTTGCAAAAATATTTTTGGAGATATTTAAAAAAATCACTTGCAAAACTTTAAACGCGTTTTCTGGCTAAACTAGAAGAGATAGAGCGATTCTACGTGTTTTTTGTGATCACTGGGAATGCACAGATTCTGCCGATATATGATAATAGGTTGTAGCAAAAATATTTTTGGAGATATTTAAAAAAATCACTTGCAAAACTAGAAGAGATAGAGCGATTCTACGTGTTTTTTGTGATCACTGGGAATGCACAGATTCTGCCGATATATGATAATAGGTTGTTGCAAAAATATTTTTGGAGATATTTAAAAAAATCACTTGCAAAACTTTAAACGCGTTTTCTGGCTAAACTAGAAGAGATAGAGCGATTCTACGTGTTTTTTGTGATCACTGGGAATGCACAGATTCTGCCGATATATGATAATAGGTTGTAGCAAAAATATTTTTTGAGATATTTGAAAAAATCACTTGCAAAACTTTAAACGCGTTTTCTGGCTAAACTAGAAGAGATAGAGCGATTCTACGTGTTTTTTGTGATCACTGGGAATGCACAGATTCTGCCGATATATGATAATAGGTTGTTGCAAAAATATTTTTGGAGATATTTAAAAAAATCACTTGCAAAACTTTAAACGCGTTTTCTGGCTAAACTAGAAGAGATAGAGCGATTCTACGTGTTTTTTGTGATCACTGGGAATGCACAGATTCTGCCGATATATGATAATAGGTTGTAGCAAAAATATTTTTGGAGATATTTGAAAAAATCACTTGCAAAACTTTAAACGCGTTTTCTGGCTAAACTAGAAGAGATAGAGCGATTCTACGTGTTTTTTGTGATCACTGGGAATGCACAGATTCTGCCGATATATGATAATAGGTTGTAGCAAAAATATTTTTGGAGATATTTAAAAAAATCACTTGCAAAACTTTAAACGCGTTTTCTGGCTAAACTAGAAGAGATAGAGCGATTCTACGTGTTTTTTGTGATCACTGGGAATGCACAGATTCTGCCGATATATGATAATAGGTTGTTGCAAAAATATTTTTGGAGATATTTAAAAAAATCATTTGCAAAACTTTAAACGCGTTTTCTGGCTAAACTAGAAGAGATAGAGCGATTCTACGTGTTTTTTGTGATCACTGGGAATGCACAGATTCTGCCGATATATGATAATAGGTTGTAGCAAAAATATTTTTGGAGATATTTAAAAAAATCACTTGCAAAACTTTAAACGCGTTTTCTGGCTAAACTAGAAGAGATAGAGCGATTCTACGTGTTTTTTGTGATCACTGGGAATGCACAGATTCTGCCGATATATGATAATAGGTTGTAGCAAAAATATTTTTGGAGATATTTAAAAAAATCACTTGCAAAACTTTAAACGCGTTTTCTGGCTAAACTAGAAGAGATAGAGCGATTCTACGTGTTTTTTGTGATCACTGGGAATGCACAGATTCTGCCGATATATGATAATAGGTTGTTGCAAAAATATTTTTGGAGATATTTAAAAAAATCATTTGCAAAACTTTAAACGCGTTTTCTGGCTAAACTAGAAGAGATAGAGCGATTCTACGTGTTTTTTGTGATCACTGGGAATGCACAGATTCTGCCGATATATGATAATAGGTTGTAGCAAAAATATTTTTGGAGATATTTAAAAAAATCACTTGCAAAACTTTAAACGCGTTTTCTGGCTAAACTAGAAGAGATAGAGCGATTCTACGTGTTTTTTGTGATCACTGGGAATGCACAGATTCTGCCGATATATGATAATAGGTTGTAGCAAAAATATTTTTGGAGATATTTGAAAAAATCACGCGTTTTCTGGCTAAACTAGAAGAGATAGAGCGATTCTACGTGTTTTTTGTGATCACTGGGAATGCACAGATTCTGCCGATATATGATAGTAGGTTGTAGCAAAAATATTTTTGGAGATATTTGAAAAAATCACTTGCAAAACTTTAAACGCGTTTTCTGGCTAAACTAGAAGAGATAGAGCGATTCTACGTGTTTTTTGTGATCACTGGGAATGCACAGATTCTGCCGATATATGATAATAGGTTGTTGCAAAAATATTTTTGGAGATATTTAAAAAAATCACTTGCAAAACTTTAAACGCGTTTTCTGGCTAAACTAGAAGAGATAGAGCGATTCTACGTGTTTTTTGTGATCACTGGGAATGCACAGATTCTGCCGATATATGATAATAGGTTGTAGCAAAAATATTTTTGGAGATATTTGAAAAAATCACTTGCAAAACTTTAAACGCGTTTTCTGGCTAAACTAGAAGAGATAGAGCGATTCTACGTGTTTTTTGTGATAACTGAGAATGCACAGATTCTGCCGATATATGATAATAGGTTGTAGCAAAAATATTTTTGGAGATATTTAAAAAAATCACTTGCAAAACTTTAAACGCGTTTTCTGGCTAAACTTGAAGAGATAGAGCGATTCTACGTGTTTTTTGTGATCACTGGGAATGCACAGATTCTGCCGATATATGATAATAGGTTGTAGCAAAAATAATTTTGGAGATATTTGAAAAATCACTTGCAAAACTTTAAACGCGTTTTCTGGCTAAACTAGAAGAGATAGAGCGATTCTACGTGTTTTTTGTGATCACTGGGAATGCACAGATTCTGCCGATATATGATAATAGGTTGTTGCAAAAATATTTTTGGAGATATTTAAAAAAATCATTTGCAAAACTTTAAACGCGTTTTCTGGCTAAACTAGAAGAGATAGAGCGATTCTACGTGTTTTTTGTGATCACTGGGAATGCACAGATTCTGCCGATATATGATAATAGGTTGTAGCAAAAATATTTTTGGAGATATTTAAAAAAATCACTTGCAAAACTTTAAACGCGTTTTCTGGCTAAACTAGAAGAGATAGAGCGATTCTACGTGTTTTTTGTGATCACTGGGAATGCACAGATTCTGCCGATATATGATAATAGGTTGTAGCAAAAATATTTTTGGAGATATTTGAAAAAATCACTTGCAAAACTTTAAACGCGTTTTCTGGCTAAACTAGAAGAGATAGAGCGATTCTACGTGTTTTTTGTGATCACTGGGAATGCACAGATTCTGCCGATATATGATAATAGGTTGTAGCAAAAATATTTTTGGAGATATTTAAAAAAATCACTTGCAAAACTTTAAACGCGTTTTCTGGCTAAACTAGAAGAGATAGAGCGATTCTACGTGTTTTTTGTGATCACTGGGAATGCACAGATTCTGCCGATATATGATAATAGGTTGTAGCAAAAATAATTTTGGAGATATTTGAAAAAATCACTTGCAAAACTTTAAACGCGTTTTCTGGCTAAACTAGAAGAGATAGAGCGATTCTACGTGTTTTTTGTGATCACTGGGAATGCACAGATTCTGCCGATATATGATAATAGGTTGTTGCAAAAATATTTTTGGAGATATTTAAAAAAATCACTTGCAAAACTTTAAACGCGTTTTCTGGCTAAACTAGAAGAGATAGAGCGATTCTACGTGTTTTTTGTGATCACTGGGAATGCACAGATTCTGCCGATATATGATAATAGGTTGTAGCAAAAATATTTTTGGAGATATTTGAAAAAATCACTTGCAAAACTTTAAACGCGTTTTCTGGCTAAACTAGAAGAGATAGAGCGATTCTACGTGTTTTTTGTGATCACTGGGAATGCACAGATTCTGCCGATATATGATAATAGGTTGTAGCAAAAATATTTTTGGAGATATTTAAAAAAATCACTTGCAAAACTTTAAACGCGTTTTCTGGCTAAACTAGAAGAGATAGAGCGATTCTACGTGTTTTTTGTGATCACTGGGAATGCACAGATTCTGCCGATATATGATAATAGGTTGTTGCAAAAATATTTTTGGAGATATTTAAAAAAATCATTTGCAAAACTTTAAACGCGTTTTCTGGCTAAACTAGAAGAGATAGAGCGATTCTACGTGTTTTTTGTGATCACTGGGAATGCACAGATTCTGCCGATATATGATAATAGGTTGTAGCAAAAATATTTTTGGAGATATTTAAAAAAATCACTTGCAAAACTTTAAACGCGTTTTCTGGCTAAACTAGAAGAGATAGAGCGATTCTACGTGTTTTTTGTGATCACTGGGAATGCACAGATTCTGCCGATATATGATAATAGGTTGTAGCAAAAATATTTTTGGAGATATTTAAAAAAATCACTTGCAAAACTTTAAACGCGTTTTCTGGCTAAACTAGAAGAGATAGAGCGATTCTACGTGTTTTTTGTGATCACTGGGAATGCACAGATTCTGCCGATATATGATAATAGGTTGTAGCAAAAATATTTTTGGAGATATTTAAAAAAATCACTTGCAAAACTTTAAACGCGTTTTCTGGCTAAACTAGAAGAGATAGAGCGATTCTACGTGTTTTTTGTGATCACTGGGAATGCACAGATTCTGCCGATATATGATAATAGGTTGTAGCAAAAATAATTTTGGAGATATTTGAAAAAATCACTTGCAAAACTTTAAACGCGTTTTCTGGCTAAACTAGAAGAGATAGAGCGATTCTACGTGTTTTTTGTGATCACTGGGAATGCACAGATTCTGCCGATATATGATAATAGGTTGTTGCAAAAATATTTTTGGAGATATTTAAAAAAATCACTTGCAAAACTTTAAACGCGTTTTCTGGCTAAACTAGAAGAGATAGAGCGATTCTACGTGTTTTTTGTGATCACTGGGAATGCACAGATTCTGCCGATATATGATAATAGGTTGTAGCAAAAATATTTTTGGAGATATTTGAAAAAATCACTTGCAAAACTTTAAACGCGTTTTCTGGCTAAACTAGAAGAGATAGAGCGATTCTACGTGTTTTTTGTGATCACTGGGAATGCACAGATTCTGCCGATATATGATAATAGGTTGTAGCAAAAATATTTTTGGAGATATTTAAAAAAATCACTTGCAAAACTTTAAACGCGTTTTCTGGCTAAACTAGAAGAGATAGAGCGATTCTACGTGTTTTTTGTGATCACTGGGAATGCACAGATTCTGCCGATATATGATAATAGGTTGTAGCAAAAATAATTTTGGAGATATTTGAAAAAATCACTTGCAAAACTTTAAACGCGTTTTCTGGCTAAACTAGAAGAGATAGAGCGATTCTACGTGTTTTTTGTGATCACTGGGAATGCACAGATTCTGCCGATATATGATAATAGGTTGTAGCAAAAATATTTTTGGAGATATTTAAAAAAATCACTTGCAAAACTTTAAACGCGTTTTCTGGCTAAACTAGAAGAGATAGAGCGATTCTACGTGTTTTTTGTGATCACTGGGAATGCACAGATTCTGCCGATATATGATAATAGGTTGTAGCAAAAATATTTTTGGAGATATTTGAAAAAATCACTTGCAAAACTTTAAACGCGTTTTCTGGCTAAACTAGAAGAGATAGAGCGATTCTACGTGTTTTTTGTGATCACTGGGAATGCACAGATTCTGCCGATATATGATAATAGGTTGTAGCAAAAATATTTTTGGAGATATTTAAAAAAATCACTTGCAAAACTTTAAACGCGTTTTCTGGCTAAACTAGAAGAGATAGAGCGATTCTACGTGTTTTTTGTGATCACTGGGAATGCACAGATTCTGCCGATATATGATAATAGGTTGTAGCAAAAATATTTTTGGAGATATTTAAAAAAATCACTTGCAAAACTTTAAACGCGTTTTCTGGCTAAACTAGAAGAGATAGAGCGATTCTACGTGTTTTTTGTGATCACTGGGAATGCACAGATTCTGCCGATATATGATAATAGGTTGTAGCAAAAATATTTTTGGAGATATTTGAAAAAAATCACTTGCAAAACTTTAAACGCGTTTTCTGGCTAAACTAGAAGAGATAGAGCGATTCTACGTGTTTTTTGTGATCACTGGGAATGCACAGATTCTGCCGATATATGATAATAGGTTGTTGCAAAAATATTTTTGGAGATATTTAAAAAAATCACTTGCAAAACTTTAAACGCGTTTTCTGGCTAAACTAGAAGAGATAGAGCGATTCTACGTGTTTTTTGTGATCACTGGGAATGCACAGATTCTGCCGATATATGATAATAGGTTGTAGCAAAAATATTTTTGGAGATATTTAAAAAAATCACTTGCAAAATTTTAAACGCGTTTTCTGGCTAAACTAGAAGAGATAGAGCGATTCTACGTGTTTTTTGTGATCACTGGGAATGCACAGATTCTGCCGATATATGATAATAGGTTGTAGCAAAAATAATTTTGGAGATATTTGAAAAAATCACTTGCAAAACTTTAAACGCGTTTTCTGGCTAAACTAGAAGAGATAGAGCGATTCTACGTGTTTTTTGTGATCACTGGGAATGCACAGATTCTGCCGATATATGATAATAGGTTGTTGCAAAAATATTTTTGGAGATATTTAAAAAAATCACTTGCAAAACTTTAAACGCGTTTTCTGGCTAAACTAGAAGAGATAGAGCGATTCTACGTGTTTTTTGTGATCACTGGGACTGCACAGATTCTGCCGATATATGATAATAGGTTGTAGCAAAAATATTTTTGGAGATATTTAAAAAAATCACTTGCAAAACTTTAAACGCGTTTTCTGGCTAAACTAGAAGAGATAGACCGATTCTACGTGTTTTTTGTGATCACTGGGAATGCACAGATTCTGCCGATATATGATAATAGGTTGTAGCAAAAATATTTTTGAAGATATTTGAAAAAAATCACTTGCAAAACTTTAAACGCGTTTTCTGGCTAAACTAGAAGAGATAGAGCGATTCTACGTGTTTTTTGTGATCACTGGGAATGCACAGATTCTGCCGATATATGATAATAGGTTGTAGCAAAAATATTTTTGGAGATATTTGAAAAAATCACTTGCAAAACTTTAAACGCGTTTTCTGGCTAAACTAGAAGAGATAGAGCGATTCTACGTGTTTTTTGTGATCACTGGGAATGCACAGATTCTGCCGATATATGATAATAGGTTGTAGCAAAAATATTTTTGGAGATATTTAAAAAAATCACTTGCAAAACTTTAAACGCGTTTTCTGGCTAAACTAGAAGAGATAGAGCGATTCTACGTGTTTTTTGTGATCACTGGGAATGCACAGATTCTGCCGATATATGATAATAGGTTGTAGCAAAAATATTTTTGGAGATATTTAAAAAAATCACTTGCAAAACTTTAAACGCGTTTTCTGGCTAAACTAGAAGAGATAGAGCGATTCTACGTGTTTTTTGTGATCACTGGGAATGCACAGATTCTGCCGATATATGATAATAGGTTGTTGCAAAAATATTTTTGAAGATATTTAAAAAAATCACTTGCAAAACTTTAAACGCGTTTTCTGGCTAAACTAGAAGAGATAGAGCGATTCTACGTGTTTTTTGTGATCACTGGGAATGCACAGATTCTGCCGATATATGATAATAGGTTGTAGCAAAAATATTTTTGGAGATATTTAAAAAAATCACTTGCAAAATTTTAAACGCGTTTTCTGGCTAAACTGGAAGAGATAGAGCGATTCTACGTGTTTTTTGTGATCACTGGGAATGCACAGATTCTGCCGATATATGATAATAGGTTGTAGCAAAAATAATTTTGGAGATATTTGAAAAAATCACTTGCAAAACTTTAAACGCGTTTTCTGGCTAAACTAGAAGAGATAGAGCGATTCTACGTGTTTTTTGTGATCACTGGGAATGCACAGATTCTGCCGATATATGATAATAGGTTGTTGCAAAAATATTTTTGGAGATATTTAAAAAAATCACTTGCAAAACTTTAAACGCGTTTTCTGGCTAAACTAGAAGAGATAGAGCGATTCTACGTGTTTTTTGTGATCACTGGGAATGCACAGATTCTGCCGATATATGATAATAGGTTGTAGCAAAAATATTTTTGGAGATATTTAAAAAAATCACTTGCAAAACTTTAAACGCGTTTTCTGGCTAAACTAGAAGAGATAGACCGATTCTACGTGTTTTTTGTGATCACTGGGAATGCACAGATTCTGCCGATATATGATAATAGGTTGTAGCAAAAATATTTTTGGAGATATTTAAAAAAATCATTTGCAAAACTTTAAACGCGTTTTCTGGCTAAACTAGAAGAGATAGAGCGATTCTGATATATGATAATAGGTTGTAGCAAAAATATTTTTGGAGATATTTGAAAAAATCACTTGCAAAACTTTAAACGCGTTTTCTGGCTAAACTAGAAGAGATAGAGGGATTCTACGTGTTTTTTGTGATCACTGGGAATGCACAGATTCTGCCGATACATGATAATAGGTTGTAGCAAAAATATTTTTGGAGATATTTAAAAAAATCACTTGCAAAACTTTAAACGCGTTTTCTGGCTAAACTAGAAGAGATAGAGCGATTCTACGTGTTTTTTGTGATCACTGGGAATGCACAGATTCTGCCGATATATGATAATAGGTTGTAGCAAAAATATTTTTGGAGATATTTGAAAAAATCACTTGCAAAACTTTAAACGCGTTTTCTGGCTAAACTAGAAGAGATAAAGCGATTTTACGTGTTTTTTGTGATCACTGGGAATGCACAGATTCTGCCAATATATGATAATAGGTTGTAGCAAAAATATTTTTGGAGATATTTAAAAAAATCACTTGCAAAACTTTAAACGCGTTTTCTGGCTAAACTAGAAGAGATAGACCGATTCTACGTGTTT
Organism: Condylostylus longicornis; assembly: GCF_029603195.1. Lineage (NCBI taxonomy): Eukaryota > Metazoa > Arthropoda > Insecta > Diptera > Dolichopodidae > Condylostylus > Condylostylus longicornis. The sequence continues at coordinate 29,257 of NW_026578508.1, forward strand.
TTTGTGATCACTGGGAATGCACAGATTCTGCCAATATATGATAATAGGTTGTAGCAAAAATATTTTTGAAGATATTTGAAAAAATCACTTGCAAAACTTTAAACGCGTTTTCTGGCTAAACTAGAAGAGATATAGCGATTCTACGTGTTTTTTGTGGTCACTGGGAATGCACAGATTCTGCCGATATATGATAATAGGTTGTAGCGAAAATATTTTTGGAGATATTTGAAAAAATCACTTGCAAAACTTTAAACGCGTTTTCTGGCTAAACTAGAAGAGATAGAGCGATTCTACGTGTTTTTTGTGATCACTGGGAATGCACAGATTCTGCCGATATATGATAATAGGTTGTAGCAAAAATATTTTTGGAGATATTTGAAAAAATCACTTGCAAAACTTTAAACGCGTTTTCTGGCTAAACTAGAAGAGATAGAGCGATTCTACGTGTTTTTTGTGATCACTGGGAATACACAGATTCTGCCGATATATGATAATAGGTTGTAGCAAAAATATTTTTGGAGATATTTGAAAAAATCACTTGCAAAACTTTAAACGCGTTTTCTGGCTAAACTAGAAGAGATAGAGCGTGTTTTTTGTGATCACTGGGAATGCACAGATTCTGCCGATATATGATAATAGGTTGTAGCAAAAATATTTTTGGAGATATTTGAAAAAATCACTTGCAAAACTTTAAACGCGTTTTCTGGCTAAACTAGAAGAGATAGAGCGATTCTACGTGTTTTTTGTGATCACTGGGAATGCACAGATTCTGCCGATATATGATAATAGGTTGTAGCAAAAATATTTTTGGAGATATTTAAAAAAATCACTTGCAAAACTTTAAACGCGTTTTCTGGCTAAACTAGAAGAGATAGAGCGATTCTGCGTGTTTTTTGTGATCACTGGGAATGCACAGATTCTGCCGATATATGATAATAGGTTGTAGCAAAAATATTTTTGGAGATATTTAAAAAAATCACTTGCAAAACTTTAAACGCGTTTTCTGGCTAAACTAGAAGAGATAGAGCGATTCTACGTGTTTTTTGTGATCACTGGGAATGCACAGATTCTGCCGATATATGATAATAGGTTGTAGCAAAAATAATTTTGGAGATATTTGAAAAAATCACTTGCAAAACTTTAAACGCGTTTTCTGGCTAAACTAGAAGAGATAGAGCGATTCTACGTGTTTTTTGTGATCACTGGGAATGCACAGATTCTGCCGATATATGATAATAGGTTGTTGCAAAAATATTTTTGGAGATATTTAAAAAAATCACTTGCAAAACTTTAAACGCGTTTTCTGGCTAAACTAGAAGAGATAGAGCGATTCTACGTGTTTTTTGTGATCACTGGGAATGCACAGATTCTGCCGATATATGATAATAGGTTGTAGCAAAAATATTTTTGGAGATATTTGAAAAAATCACTTGCAAAACTTTAAACGCGTTTTCTGGCTAAACTAGAAGAGATAGAGCGATTCTACGTGTTTTTTGTGATCACTGGGAATGCACAGATTCTGCCGATATATGATAATAGGTTGTAGCAAAAATATTTTTGGAGATATTTGAAAAAATCACTTGCAAAACTTTAAACGCGTTTTCTGGCTAAACTAGAAGAGATAGAGCGATTCTACGTGTTTTTTGTGATCACTGGGAATGCACAGATTCTGCCGATATATGATAATAGGTTGTAGCAAAAATATTTTTGGAGATATTTAAAAAAATCACTTGCAAAACTTTAAACGCGTTTTCTGGCTAAACTAGAAGAGATAGAGCGATTCTACGTGTTTTTTGTGATCACTGGGAATGCACAGATTCTGCCGATATATGATAATAGGTTGTAGCAAAAATATTTTTGGAGATATTTGAAAAAATCACTTGCAAAACTTTAAACGCGTTTTCTGGCTAAACTAGAAGAGATAGAGCGATTCTACGTGTTTTTTGTGATCACTGGGAATGCACAGATTCTGCCGATATATGATAATAGGTTGTTGCAAAAATATTTTTGGAGATATTTAAAAAAATCACTTGCAAAACTTTAAACGCGTTTTCTGGCTAAACTAGAAGAGATAGAGCGATTCTACGTGTTTTTTGTGATCACTGGGAATGCACAGATTCTGCCGATATATGATAATAGGTTGTAGCAAAAATATTTTTGGAGATATTTAAAAAAATCACTTGCAAAATTTTAAACGCGTTTTCTGGCTAAACTAGAAGAGATAGAGCGATTCTACGTGTTTTTTGTGATCACTGGGAATGCACAGATTCTGCCGATATATGATAATAGGTTGTAGCAAAAATAATTTTGGAGATATTTGAAAAAATCACTTGCAAAACTTTAAACGCGTTTTCTGGCTAAACTAGAAGAGATAGAGCGATTCTACGTGTTTTTTGTGATCACTGGGAATGCACAGATTCTGCCGATATATGATAATAGGTTGTTGCAAAAATATTTTTGGAGATATTTAAAAAAAATCACTTGCAAAACTTTAAACGCGTTTTCTGGCTAAACTAGAAGAGATAGAGCGATTCTACGTGTTTTTTGTGATCACTGGGAATGCACAGATTCTGCCGATATATGATAATAGGTTGTAGCAAAAATATTTTTGGAGATATTTGAAAAAATCACTTGCAAAACTTTAAACGCGTTTTCTGGCTAAACTAGAAGAGATAGAGCGATTCTACGTGTTTTTTGTGATCACTGGGAATGCACAGATTCTGCCGATATATGATAATAGGTTGTAGCAAAAATATTTTTGGAGATATTTAAAAAAATCACTTGCAAAACTTTAAACGCGTTTTCTGGCTAAACTAGAAGAGATAGACCGATTCTACGTGTTTTTTGTGATCACTGGGAATGCACAGATTCTGCCGATATATGATAATAGGTTGTAGCAAAAATATTTTTGGAGATATTTGAAAAAATCACTTGCAAAACTTTAAACGCGTTTTCTGGCTAAACTAGAAGAGATAGAGCGTGTTTTTTGTGATCACTGGGAATGCACAGATTCTGCCGATATATGATAATAGGTTGTAGCAAAAATATTTTTGGAGATATTTAAAAAAATCACTTGCAAAACTTTAAACGCGTTTTCTGGCTAAACTAGAAGAGATAGAGCGATTCTACGTGTTTTTTGTGATCACTGGGAATGCACAGATTCTGCCGATATATGATAATAGGTTGTAGCAAAAATATTTTTGAAGATATTTGAAAAAATCACTTGCAAAACTTTAAACGCGTTTTCTGGCTAAACTAGAAGAGATAGAGCGATTCTACGTGTTTTTTGTGATCACTGGGAATGCACAGATTCTGCCGATATATGATAATAGGTTGTAGCAAAAATATTTTTGGAGATATTTGAAAAAATCACTTGCAAAACTTTAAACGCGTTTTCTGGCTAAACTAGAAGAGATAGAGCGATTCTACGTGTTTTTTGTGATCACTGGGAATGCACAGATTCTGCCGATATATGATAATAGGTTGTAGCAAAAATATTTTTGGAGATATTTAAAAAAATCACTTGCAAAACTTTAAACGCGTTTTCTGGCTAAACTAGAAGAGATAGACCGATTCTACGTGTTTTTTGTGATCACTGGGAATGCACAGATTCTGCCGATATATGATAATAGGTTGTAGCAAAAATATTTTTGGAGATATTTGAAAAAATCACTTGCAAAACTTTAAACGCGTTTTCTGGCTAAACTAGAAGAGATAGAGCGTGTTTTTTGTGATCACTGGGAATGCACAGATTCTGCCGATATATGATAATAGGTTGTAGCAAAAATATTTTTGGAGATATTTAAAAAAATCACTTGCAAAACTTTAAACGCGTTTTCTGGCTAAACTAGAAGAGATAGAGCGATTCTACGTGTTTTTTGTATCACTGGGAATGCACAGATTCTGCCGATATATGATAATAGGTTGTAGCAAAAATATTTTTGGAGATATTTGAAAAAATCACTTGCAAAACTTTAAACGCGTTTTCTGGCTAAACTAGAAGAGATAGAGCGATTCTACGTGTTTTTTGTGATCACTGGGAATGCACAGATTCTGCCGATATATGATAATAGGTTGTAGCAAAAATATTTTTGGAGATATTTAAAAAAATCACTTGCAAAACTTTAAACGCGTTTTCTGGCTAAACTAGAAGAGATAGAGCGATTCTACGTGTTTTTTTGTGATCACTGGGAATGCACAGATTCTGCCGATATATGATAATAGGTTGTAGCAAAAATATTTTTGGAGATATTTGAAAAAATCACTTGCAAAACTTTAAACGCGTTTTCTGGCTAAACTAGAAGAGATAGAGCGATTCTACGTGTTTTTGTGATCACTGGGAATGCACAGATTCTGCCGATATATGATAATAGGTTGTTGCAAAAATATTTTTGGAGATATTTAAAAAAATCACTTGCAAAACTTTAAACGCGTTTTCTGGCTAAACTAGAAGAGATAGAGCGATTCTACGTGTTTTTTGTGATCACTGGGAATGCACAGATTCTGCCGATATATGATAATAGGTTGTAGCAAAAATATTTTTGGAGATATTTAAAAAAATCACTTGCAAAACTTTAAACGCGTTTTCTGGCTAAACTAGAAGAGATAGACCGATTCTACGTGTTTTTTGTGATCACTGGGAATGCACAGATTCTGCCGATATATGATAATAGATTGTAGCAAAAATATTTTTGGAGATATTTGAAAAAATCACTTGCAAAACTTTAAACGCGTTTTCTGGCTAAACTAGAAGAGATAGACCGATTCTACGTGTTTTTTGTGATCACTGGGAATGCACAGATTCTGCCGATATATGATAATAGGTTGTAGCAAAAATATTTTTGAAGATATTTGAAAAAATCACTTGCAAAACTTTAAACGCGTTTTCTGGCTAAACTAGAAGAGATAGAGCGATTCTACGTGTTTTTTGTGATCACTGGGAATGCACAGATTCTGCCGATATATGATAATAGGTTGTAGCAAAAATATTTTTGGAGATATTTGAAAAAATCACTTGCAAAACTTTAAACGCGTTTTCTGGCTAAACTAGAAGAGATAGAGCGATTCTACGTGTTTTTTGTGATCACTGGGAATGCACAGATTCTGCCGATATATGATAATAGGTTGTAGCAAAAATATTTTTGGAGATATTTAAAAAAATCACTTGCAAAACTTTAAACGCGTTTTCTGGCTAAACTAGAAGAGATAGACCGATTCTACGTGTTTTTTGTGATCACTGGGAATGCACAGATTCTGCCGATATATGATAATAGGTTGTAGCAAAAATATTTTTGGAGATATTTGAAAAAATCACTTGCAAAACTTTAAACGCGTTTTCTGGCTAAACTAGAAGAGATAGAGCGTGTTTTTTTGTGATCACTGGGAATGCACAGATTCTGCCGATATATGATAATAGGTTGTAGCAAAAATATTTTTGGAGATATTTAAAAAAATCACTTGCAAAACTTTAAACGCGTTTTCTGGCTAAACTAGAAGAGATAGAGCGATTCTACGTGTTTTTTGTGATCACTGGGAATGCACAGATTCTGCCGATATATGATAATAGGTTGTAGCAAAAATATTTTTGGAGATATTTGAAAAAATCACTTGCAAAACTTTAAACGCGTTTTCTGGCTAAACTAGAAGAGATAGAGCGATTCTACGTGTTTTTTGTGATCACTGGGAATGCACAGATTCTGCCGATATATGATAATAGGTTGTAGCAAAAATATTTTTGGAGATATTTAAAAAAATCACTTGCAAAACTTTAAACGCGTTTTCTGGCTAAACTAGAAGAGATAGAGCGATTCTACGTGTTTTTTGTGATCACTGGGAATGCACAGATTCTGCCGATATATGATAATAGGTTGTAGCAAAAATATTTTTGGAGATATTTGAAAAAATCACTTGCAAAACTTTAAACGCGTTTTCTGGCTAAACTAGAAGAGATAGAGCGATTCTACGTGTTTTTGTGATCACTGGGAATGCACAGATTCTGCCGATATATGATAATAGGTTGTTGCAAAAATATTTTTGGAGATATTTAAAAAAATCACTTGCAAAACTTTAAACGCGTTTTCTGGCTAAACTAGAAGAGATAGAGCGATTCTACGTGTTTTTTGTGATCACTGGGAATGCACAGATTCTGCCGATATATGATAATAGGTTGTAGCAAAAATATTTTTGGAGATATTTAAAAAAATCACTTGCAAAACTTTAAACGCGTTTTCTGGCTAAACTAGAAGAGATAGACCGATTCTACGTGTTTTTTGTGATCACTGGGAATGCACAGATTCTGCCGATATATGATAATAGATTGTAGCAAAAATATTTTTGGAGATATTTGAAAAAATCACTTGCAAAACTTTAAACGCGTTTTCTGGCTAAACTAGAAGAGATAGACCGATTCTACGTGTTTTTTGTGATCACTGGGAATGCACAGATTCTGCCGATATATGATAATAGGTTGTAGCAAAAATATTTTTGAAGATATTTGAAAAAATCACTTGCAAAACTTTAAACGCGTTTTCTGGCTAAACTAGAAGAGATAGAGCGATTCTACGTGTTTTTTGTGATCACTGGGAATGCACAGATTCTGCCGATATATGATAATAGGTTGTAGCAAAAATATTTTTGGAGATATTTGAAAAAATCACTTGCAAAACTTTAAACGCGTTTTCTGGCTAAACTAGAAGAGATAGAGCGATTCTACGTGTTTTTTGTGATCACTGGGAATGCACAGATTCTGCCGATATATGATAATAGGTTGTAGCAAAAATATTTTTGGAGATATTTAAAAAAATCACTTGCAAAACTTTAAACGCGTTTTCTGGCTAAACTAGAAGAGATAGACCGATTCTACGTGTTTTTTGTGATCACTGGGAATGCACAGATTCTGCCGATATATGATAATAGGTTGTAGCAAAAATATTTTTGGAGATATTTGAAAAAATCACTTGCAAAACTTTAAACGCGTTTTCTGGCTAAACTAGAAGAGATAGAGCGTGTTTTTTGTGATCACTGGGAATGCACAGATTCTGCCGATATATGATAATAGGTTGTAGCAAAAATATTTTTGGAGATATTTAAAAAAATCACTTGCAAAACTTTAAACGCGTTTTCTGGCTAAACTAGAAGAGATAGAGCGATTCTACGTGTTTTTTGTGATCACTGGGAATGCACAGATTCTGCCGATATATGATAATAGGTTGTAGCAAAAATATTTTTGGAGATATTTGAAAAAATCACTTGCAAAACTTTAAACGCGTTTTCTGGCTAAACTAGAAGAGATAGAGCGATTCTACGTGTTTTTTGTGATCACTGGGAATGCACAGATTCTGCCGATATATGATAATAGGTTGTAGCAAAAATATTTTTGGAGATATTTAAAAAAATCACTTGCAAAACTTTAAACGCGTTTTCTGGCTAAACTAGAAGAGATAGAGCGATTCTACGTGTTTTTTGTGATCACTGGGAATGCACAGATTCTGCCGATATATGATAATAGGTTGTAGCAAAAATATTTTTGGAGATATTTGAAAAAATCACTTGCAAAACTTTAAACGCGTTTTCTGGCTAAACTAGAAGAGATAGAGCGATTCTACGTGTTTTTTGTGATCACTGGGAATGCACAGATTCTGCCGATATATGATAATAGGTTGTTGCAAAAATATTTTTGGAGATATTTAAAAAAATCACTTGCAAAACTTTAAACGCGTTTTCTGGCTAAACTAGAAGAGATAGAGCGATTCTACGTGTTTTTGTGATCACTGGGAATGCACAGATTCTGCCGATATATGATAATAGGTTGTAGCAAAAATATTTTTGGAGATATTTAAAAAAATCACTTGCAAAATTTTAAACGCGTTTTCTGGCTAAACTAGAAGAGATAGAGCGATTCTACGTGTTTTTTGTGATCACTGGGAATGCACAGATTCTGCCGATATATGATAATAGGTTGTTGCAAAAATATTTTTGGAGATATTTAAAAAAATCACTTGCAAAACTTTAAACGCGTTTTCTGGCTAAACTAGAAGAGATAGAGCGATTCTACGTGTTTTTTGTGATCACTGGGAATGCACAGATTCTGCCGATATATGATAATAGGTTGTAGCAAAAATATTTTTGGAGATATTTAAAAAAATCACTTGCAAAACTTTAAACGCGTTTTCTGGCTAAACTAGAAGAGATAGAGCGATTCTACGTGTTTTTTGTGATCACTGGGAATGCACAGATTCTGCCGATATATGATAATAGGTTGTAGCAAAAATATTTTTGAAGATATTTGAAAAAATCACTTGCAAAACTTTAAACGCGTTTTCTGGCTAAACTAGAAGAGATAGAGCGATTCTACGTGTTTTTTGTGATCACTGGGAATGCACAGATTCTGCCGATATATGATAATAGGTTGTAGCAAAAATATTTTTGGAGATATTTGAAAAAATCACTTGCAAAACTTTAAACGCGTTTTCTGGCTAAACTAGAAGAGATAGAGCGATTCTACGTGTTTTTTGTGATCACTGGGAATGCACAGATTCTGCCGATATATGATAATAGGTTGTAGCAAAAATATTTTTGGAGATATTTAAAAAAATCACTTGCAAAACTTTAAACGCGTTTTCTGGCTAAACTAGAAGAGATAGAGCGATTCTACGTGTTTTTTGTGATCACTGGGAATGCACAGATTCTGCCGATATATGATAATAGGTTGTAGCAAAAATATTTTTGGAGATATTTAAAAAAATCACTTGCAAAACTTTAAACGCGTTTTCTGGCTAAACTAGAAGAGATAGAGCGATTCTACGTGTTTTTTGTGATCACTGGGAATGCACAGATTCTGCCGATATATGATAATAGGTTGTAGCAAAAATATTTTTGGAGATATTTAAAAAAATCACTTGCAAAACTTTAAACGCGTTTTCTGGCTAAACTAGAAGAGATAGAGCGATTCTACGTGTTTTTTGTGATCACTGGGAATGCACAGATTCTGCCGATATATGATAATAGGTTGTTGCAAAAATATTTTTGGAGATATTTAAAAAAATCACTTGCAAAACTTTAAACGCGTTTTCTGGCTAAACTAGAAGAGATAGAGCGATTCTACGTGTTTTTGTGATCACTGGGAATGCACAGATTCTGCCGATATATGATAATAGGTTGTAGCAAAAATATTTTTGGAGATATTTAAAAAAATCACTTGCAAAATTTTAAACGCGTTTTCTGGCTAAACTAGAAGAGATAGAGCGATTCTACGTGTTTTTTGTGATCACTGGGAATGCACAGATTCTGCCGATATATGATAATAGGTTGTTGCAAAAATATTTTTGGAGATATTTAAAAAAATCACTTGCAAAACTTTAAACGCGTTTTCTGGCTAAACTAGAAGAGATAGAGCGATTCTACGTGTTTTTTGTGATCACTGGGAATGCACAGATTCTGCCGATATATGATAATAGGTTGTAGCAAAAATATTTTTGGAGATATTTAAAAAAATCACTTGCAAAACTTTAAACGCGTTTTCTGGCTAAACTAGAAGAGATAGACCGATTCTACGTGTTTTTTGTGATCACTGGGAATGCACAGATTCTGCCGATATATGATAATAGGTTGTAGCAAAAATATTTTTGAAGATATTTGAAAAAATCACTTGCAAAACTTTAAACGCGTTTTCTGGCTAAACTAGAAGAGATAGAGCGATTCTACGTGTTTTTTGTGATCACTGGGAATGCACAGATTCTGCCGATATATGATAATAGGTTGTAGCAAAAATATTTTTGGAGATATTTGAAAAAATCACTTGCAAAACTTTAAACGCGTTTTCTGGCTAAACTAGAAGAGATAGAGCGATTCTACGTGTTTTTTGTGATCACTGGGAATGCACAGATTCTGCCGATATATGATAATAGGTTGTAGAAAAAATATTTTTGGAGATATTTAAAAAAATCACTTGCAAAACTTTAAACGCGTTTTCTGGCTAAACTAGAAGAGATAGACCGATTCTACGTGTTTTTTGTGATCACTGGGAATGCACAGATTCTGCCGATATATGATAATAGGTTGTAGCAAAAATATTTTTGGAGATATTTGAAAAAATCACTTGCAAAACTTTAAACGCGTTTTCTGGCTAAACTAGAAGAGATAGAGCGTGTTTTTTGTGATCACTGGGAATGCACAGATTCTGCCGATATATGATAATAGGTTGTAGCAAAAATATTTTTGGAGATATTTGAAAAAATCACTTGCAAAACTTTAAACGCGTTTTCTGGCTAAACTAGAAGAGATAGAGCGATTCTACGTGTTTTTTGTGATCACTGGGAATGCACAGATTCTGCCGATATATGATAATAGGTTGTAGCAAAAATATTTTTGGAGATATTTAAAAAAATCATTTGCAAAACTTTAAACGCGTTTTCTGGCTAAACTAGAAGAGATAGAGCGATTCTACGTGTTTTTTGTGATCACTGGGAATGCACAGATTCTGCCGATATATGATAATAGGTTGTAGCAAAAATATTTTTGGAGATATTTGAAAAAATCACTTGCAAAACTTTAAACGCGTTTTCTGGCTAAACTAGAAGAGATAGAGGGATTCTACGTGTTTTTTGTGATCACTGGGAATGCACAGATTCTGCCGATACATGATAATAGGTTGTAGCAAAAATATTTTTGGAGATATTTAAAAAAATCACTTGCAAAACTTTAAACGCGTTTTCTGGCTAAACTAGAAGAGATAGAGCGATTCTACGTGTTTTTTGTGATCACTGGGAATGCACAGATTCTGCCGATATATGATAATAGGTTGTAGCAAAAATATTTTTGGAGATATTTGAAAAAATCACTTGCAAAACTTTAAACGCGTTTTCTGGCTAAACTAGAAGAGATAAAGCGATTCTACGTGTTTTTTGTGATCACTGGGAATGCACAGATTCTGCCAATATATGATAATAGGTTGTAGCAAAAATATTTTTGGAGATATTTAAAAAAATCACTTGCAAAACTTTAAACGCGTTTTCTGGCTAAACTAGAAGAGATAGACCGATTCTACGTGTTTTTTGTGATCACTGGGAATGCACAGATTCTGCCAATATATGATAATAGGTTGTAGCAAAAATATTTTTGAAGATATTTGAAAAAATCACTTGCAAAACTTTAAACGCGTTTTCTGGCTAAACTAGAAGAGATAGAGCGATTCTACGTGTTTTTTGTGGTCACTGGGAATGCACAGATTCTGCCGATATATGATAATAGGTTGTAGCGAAAATATTTTTGGAGATATTTGAAAAAATCACTTGCAAAACTTTAAACGCGTTTTCTGGCTAAACTAGAAGAGATAGAGCGATTCTACGTGTTTTTTGTGATCACTGGGAATGCACAGATTCTGCCGATATATGATAATAGGTTGTAGCAAAAATATTTTTGGAGATATTTGAAAAAATCACTTGCAAAACTTTAAACGCGTTTTCTGGCTAAACTAGAAGAGATAGAGCGATTCTACGTGTTTTTTGTGATCACTGGGAATACACAGATTCTGCAGATATATGATATTAGGTTGTAGCAAAAATATTTTTGGAGATATTTGAAAAAATCACTTGCAAAACTTTAAACGCGTTTTCTGGCTAAACTAGAAGAGATAGAGCGTGTTTTTTGTGATCACTGGGAATGCACAGATTCTGCCGATATATGATAATAGGTTGTAGCAAAAATATTTTTGGAGATATTTAAAAAAATCACTTGCAAAACTTTAAACGCGTTTTCTGGCTAAACTAGAAGAGATAGAGCGATTCTACGTGTTTTTTGTGATCACTGGGAATGCACAGATTCTGCCGATATATGATAATAGGTTGTAGCAAAAATATTTTTGGAGATATTTGAAAAAATCACTTGCAAAACTTTAAACGCGTTTTCTGGCTAAACTAGAAGAGATAGAGCGATTCTACGTGTTTTTTGTGATCACTGGGAATGCACAGATTCTGCCAATATATGATAATAGGTTGTAGCAAAAATATTTTTGGAGATATTTAAAAAAATCACTTGCAAAACTTTAAACGCGTTTTCTGGCTAAACTAGAAGAGATAGACCGATTCTACGTGTTTTTTGTGATCACTGGGAATGCACAGATTCTGCCGATATATGATAATAGGTTGTAGCGAAAATATTTTTGGAGATATTTGAAAAAATCACTTGCAAAACTTTAAACGCGTTTTCTGGCTAAACTAGAAGAGATAGAGCGATTCTACGTGTTTTTGGTGATCACTGGGAATGCACAGATTCTGCCGATATATGATAATAGGTTGTAGCAAAAATATTTTTGGAGATATTTGAAAAAATCACTTGCAAAACTTTAAACGCGTTTTCTGGCTAAACTAGAAGAGATAGAGCGATTCTACGTGTTTTTTGTGATCACTGGGAATGCACAGATTCTGCCGATATATGATAATAGGTTGTAGCAAAAATATTTTTGGAGATATTTGAAAAAATCACTTGCAAAACTTTAAACGCGTTTTCTGGCTAAACTAGAAGAGATAGAGCGATTCTACGTGTTTTTTGTGATCACTGGGAATGCACAGATTCTGCCGATATATGATAATAGATTGTAGCAAAAATATTTTTGGAGATATTTGAAAAAATCACTTGCAAAACTTTAAACGCGTTTTCTGGCTAAACTAGAAGAGATAGAGCGATTCTACGTGTTTTTTGTGATCACTGGGAATGCACAGATTCTGCCGATATATGATAATAGGTTGTAGCAAAAATATTTTTAGAGATATTTGAAAAAATCACTTGCAAAACTTTAAACGCGTTTTCTGGCTAAACTAGAAGAGATAGAGCGATTCTACGTGTTTTTTGTGATCACTGGGAATGCACAGATTCTGCCGATATATGATAATAGGTTGTAGCAAAAATATTTTTGGAGATATTTGAAAAAATCACTTGCAAAACTTTAAACGCGTTTTCTGGCTAAACTAGAAGAGATAGAGCGATTCTACGTGTTTTTTGTGATCACTGGGAATGCACAGATTCTGCCGATATATGATAATAGGTTGTAGCAAAAATATTTTTGGAGATATTTGAAAAAATCACTTGCAAAACTTTAAACGCGTTTTCTGGCTAAACTAGAAGAGATAGAGCGTGTTTTTTGTGATCACTGGGAATGCACAGATTCTGCCGATATATGATAATAGATTGTAGCAAAAATATTTTTGGAGATATTTGAAAAAATCACTTGCAAAACTTTAAACGCGTTTTCTGGCTAAACAAGAAGAGATAGAGCGATTCTACGTGTTTTTTGTGATCACTGGGAATGCACAGATTCTGCCGATATATGATAATAGGTTGTAGCAAAAATATTTTTGGAGATATTTGAAAAAATCACTTGCAAAACTTTAAACGCGTTTTCTGGCTAAACTAGAAGAGATAGAGCGATTCTACGTGTTTTTTGTGATCACTGGGAATGCACAGATTCTGCCGATATATGATAATAGGTTGTAGCAAAAATATTTTTGGAGATATTTGAAAAAATCACTTGCAAAACTTTAAACGCGTTTTCTGGCTAAACTAGAAGAGATAGAGCGATTCTACGTGTTTTTTGTGATCACTGGGAATGCACAGATTCTGCCGATATATGATAATAGGTTGTAGCAAAAATATTTTTGGAGATATTTGAAAAAATCACTTGCAAAACTTTAAACGCGTTTTCTGGCTAAACTAGAAGAGATAGAGCGATTCTACGTGTTTTTTGTGATCACTGGGAATGCACAGATTCTGCCGATATATGATAATAGGTTGTAGCAAAAATATTTTTGGAGATATTTGAAAAAATCACTTGCAAAACTTTAAACGCGTTTTCTGGCTAAACTAGAAGAGATAGAGCGTGTTTTTTGTGATCACTGGGAATGCACAGATTCTGCCGATATATGATAATAGGTTGTAGCAAAAATATTTTTGGAGATATTTGAAAAAATCACTTGCAAAACTTTAAACGCGTTTTCTGGCTAAACTAGAAGAGATAGAGCGATTCTACGTGTTTTTTGTGGTCACTGGGAATGCACAGATTCTGCCGATATATGATAATAGGTTGTAGCAAAAATATTTTTGGAGATATTTAAAAAAATCACTTGCAAAACTTTAAACGTGTTTTCTGGCTAAACTAGAAGAGATAGAGCGATTCTACGTGTTTTTTGTGATCACTGGGAATGCACAGATTCTGCCGATATATGATAATAGGTTGTAGCAAAAATATTTTTGGAGATATTTAAAAAAATCACTTGCAAAACTTTAAACGCGTTTTCTGGCTAAACTAGAAGAGATAGACCGATTCTACGTGTTTTTTGTGATCACTGGGAATGCACAGATTCTGCCAATATATGATAATAGGTTGTAGCAAAAATATTTTTGAAGATATTTGAAAAAATCACTTGCAAAACTTTAAACGCGTTTTCTGGCTAAACTAGAAGAGATAGAGCGATTCTACGTGTTTTTTGTGGTCACTGGGAATGCACAGATTCTGCCGATATATGATAATAGGTTGTAGCGAAAATATTTTTGGAGATATTTGAAAAAATCACTTGCAAAACTTTAAACGCGTTTTCTGGCTAAACTAGAAGAGATAGAGCGATTCTACGTGTTTTTTGTGATCACTGGGAATGCACAGATTCTGCCGATATATGATAATAGGTTGTAGCAAAAATATTTTTGGAGATATTTGAAAAAATCACTTGCAAAACTTTAAACGCGTTTTCTGGCTAAACTAGAAGAGATAGAGCGATTCTACGTGTTTTTTGTGATCACTGGGAATGCACAGATTCTGCCGATATATGATAATAGGTTGTAGCAAAAATATTTTTGGAGATATTTGAAAAAATCACTTGCAAAACTTTAAACGCGTTTTCTGGCTAAACTAGAAGAGATAGAGCGATTCTACGTGTTTTTTGTGATCACTGGGAATGCACAGATTCTGCCGATATATGATAATAGATTGTAGCAAAAATATTTTTGGAGATATTTGAAAAAATCACTTGCAAAACTTTAAACGCGTTTTCTGGCTAAACTAGAAGAGATAGAGCGATTCTACGTGTTTTTTGTGATCACTGGGAATGCACAGATTCTGCCGATATATGATAATAGGTTGTAGCAAAAATATTTTTGGAGATATTTGAAAAAATCACTTGCAAAACTTTAAACGTGTTTTCTGGCTAAACTAGAAGAGATAGAGCGATTCTACGTGTTTTTTGTGATCACTGGGAATGCACAGATTCTGCCGATATATGATAATAGGTTGTAGCAAAAATATTTTTGGAGATATTTGAAAAAATCACTTGCAAAACTTTAAACGCGTTTTCTGGCTAAACAAGAAGAGATAGAGCGTGTTTTTTGTGATCACTGGGAATGCACAGATTCTGCCGATATATGATAATAGGTTGTAGCAAAAATATTTTTGGAGATATTTGAAAAAATCACTTGCAAAACTTTAAACGCGTTTTCTGGCTAAACTAGAAGAGATAGAGCGATTCTACGTGTTTTTTGTGATCACTGGGAATGCACAGATTCTGCCGATATATGATAATAGGTTGTAGCAAAAATATTTTTGGAGATATTTAAAAAAATCATTTGCAAAACTTTAAACGCGTTTTCTGGCTAAACTAGAAGAGATAGAGCGATTCTACGTGTTTTTTGTGATCACTGGGAATGCACAGATTCTGCCGATATATGATAATAGGTTGTAGCAAAAATATTTTTGGAGATATTTGAAAAAATCACTTGCAAAACTTTAAACGCGATTTCTGGCTAAACTAGAAGAGATAGAGCGATTCTACGTGTTTTTTGTGATCACTGGGAATGCACAGATTCTGCCGATACATGATAATAGGTTGTAGCAAAAATATTTTTGGAGATATTTAAAAAAATCACTTGCAAAACTTTAAACGCGTTTTCTGGCTAAACTAGAAGAGATAGAGCGATTCTACGTGTTTTTTGTGATCACTGGGAATGCACAGATTCTGCCGATATATGATAATAGGTTGTAGCAAAAATATTTTTGGAGATATTTGAAAAAATCACTTGCAAAACTTTAAACGCGTTTTCTGGCTAAACTAGAAGAGATAAAGCGATCCTACGTGTTTTTTGTGGTCACTGGGAATGCACAGATTCTGCCGATATATGATAATAGGTTGTAGCGAAAATATTTTTGGAGATATTTGAAAAAATCACTTGCAAAACTTTAAACGCGTTTTCTGGCTAAACTAGAAGAGATAGAGCGATTCTACGTGTTTTTTGTGATCACTGGGAATGCACAGATTCTGCCGATATATGATAATAGGTTGTAGCAAAAATATTTTTGGAGATATTTGAAAAAATCACTTGCAAAACTTTAAACGCGTTTTCTGGCTAAACTAGAAGAGATAGAGCGATTCTACGTGTTTTTTGTGATCACTGGGAATGCACAGATTCTGCCGATATATGATAATAGGTTGTAGCAAAAATATTTTTGGAGATATTTGAAAAAATCACTTGCAAAACTTTAAACGCGTTTTCTGGCTAAACTAGAAGAGATAGAGCGATTCTACGTGTTTTTTGTGATCACTGGGAATGCACAGATTCTGCCGATATATGATAATAGGTTGTAGCAAAAATATTTTTGGAGATATTTGAAAAAATCACTTGCAAAACTTTAAACGCGTTTTCTGGCTAAACTAGAAGAGATAGAGCGATTCTACGTGTTTTTTGTGATCACTGAGAATGCACAGATTCTGCCGATATATGATAATAGATTGTAGCAAAAATATTTTTGGAGATATTTGAAAAAATCACTTGCAAAACTTTAAACGCGTTTTCTGGCTAAACTAGAAGAGATAGAGCGATTCTACGTGTTTTTTGTGATCACTGGGAATGCACAGATTCTGCCGATATATGATAATAGGTTGTAGCAAAAAAATTTTTGGAGATATTTGAAAAAATCACTTGCAAAACTTTAAACGCGTTTTCTGGCTAAACTAGAAGAGATAGAGCGATTCTACGTGTTTTTTGTGATCACTGGGAATGCACAGATTCTGCCGATATATGATAATAGGTTGTAGCAAAAATATTTTTGGAGATATTTGAAAAAATCACTTGCAAAACTTTAAACGCGTTTTCTGGCTAAACTAGAAGAGATAGAGCGTGTTTTTTGTGATCACTGGGAATGCACAGATTCTGCCGATATATGATAATAGGTTGTAGCAAAAATATTTTTGGAGATATTTGAAAAAATCACTTGCAAAACTTTAAACGCGTTTTCTTCCTAAACTAGAAGAGATAGAGCGATTCTACGTGTTTTTTGTGATCACTGGGAATGCACAGATTCTGCCGATATATGATAATAGGTTGTAGCAAAAATATTTTTGGAGATATTTGAAAAAATCATTTGCAAAACTTTAAACGCGTTTTCTGGCTAAACTAGAAGAGATAGAGCGATTCTACGTGTTTTTTGTGATCACTGGGAATGCACAGATTCTGCCGATATATGATAATAGGTTGTAGCAAAAATATTTTTGGAGATATTTGAACAAATCACTTGCAAAACTTTAAACGCGTTTTCTGGCTAAACTAGAAGAGATAGAGCGATTCTACGTGTTTTTTGTGATCACTGGGAATGCACAGATTCTGCCGATACATGATAATAGGTTGTAGCAAAAATATTTTTGGAGATATTTAAAAAAATCACTTGCAAAACTTTAAACGCGTTTTCTGGCTAAACTAGAAGAGATAGAGCGATTCTACGTGTTTTTTGTGATCACTGGGAATGCACAGATTCTGCCGATATATGATAATAGGTTGTAGCAAAAATATTTTTGGAGATATTTGAAAAAATCATTTGCAAAACTTTAAACGCGTTTTCTGGCTAAACTAGAAGAGATAGAGCGATTCTACGTGTTTTTTGTGATCACTGGGAATGCACAGATTCTGCCGATATATGATAATAGGTTGTAGCAAAAATATTTTTGGAGATATTTGAAAAAATCACTTGCAAAACTTTAAACGCGTTTTCTGGCTAAACTAGAAGAGATAGAGCGTGTTTTTTTGTGATCACTGGGAATGCACAGATTCTGCCGATATATGATAATAGGTTGTAGCAAAAATATTTTTGGAGATATTTAAAAAAATCACTTGCAAAACTTTAAACGCGTTTTCTGGCTAAACTAGAAGAGATAGACCGATTCTACGTGTTTTTTGTGATCACTGGGAATGCACAGATTCTGCCAATATATGATAATAGGTTGTAGCAAAAATATTTTTGAAGATATTTGAAAAAATCACTTGCAAAACTTTAAACGCGTTTTCTGGCTAAACTAGAAGAGATAGAGCGATTCTACGTGTTTTTTGTGGTCACTGGGAATGCACAGATTCTGCCGATATATGATAATAGGTTGTAGCGAAAATATTTTTGGAGATATTTGAAAAAATCACTTGCAAAACTTTAAACGCGTTTTCTGGCTAAACTAAAAGAGATAGAGCGATTCTACGTGTTTTTTGTGATCACTGGGAATGCACAGATTCTGCCGATATATGATAATAGGTTGTAGCAAAAATATTTTTGGAGATATTTGAAAAAATCACTTGCAAAACTTTAAACGCGTTTTCTGGCTAAACTAGAAGAGATAGAGCGATTCTACGTGTTTTTTGTGATCACTGGGAATGCACAGATTCTGCCGATATATGATAATAGGTTGTAGCAAAAATATTTTTGGAGATATTTGAAAAAATCACTTGCAAAACTTTAAACGCGTTTTCTGGCTAAACAAGAAGAGATAGAGCGTGTTTTTTGTGATCACTGGGAATGCACAGATTCTGCCGATATATGATAATAGGTTGTAGCAAAAATATTTTTGGAGATATTTGAAAAAATCACTTGCAAAACTTTAAACGCGTTTTCTGGCTAAACTAGAAGAGATAGAGCGATTCTACGTGTTTTTTGTGATCACTGGGAATGCACAGATTCTGCCGATATATGATAATAGGTTGTAGCAAAAATATTTTTGGAGATATTTAAAAAAATCATTTGCAAAACTTTAAACGCGTTTTCTGGCTAAACTAGAAGAGATAGAGCGATTCTACGTGTTTTTTGTGATCACTGGGAATGCACAGATTCTGCCGATATATGATAATAGGTTGTAGCAAAAATATTTTTGGAGATATTTGAAAAAATCACTTGCAAAACTTTAAACGCGTTTTCTGGCTAAACTAGAAGAGATAGAGCGATTCTACGTGTTTTTTGTGATCACTGGGAATGCACAGATTCTGCCGATATATGATAATAGATTGTAGCAAAAATATTTTTGGAGATATTTGAAAAAATCACTTGCAAAACTTTAAACGCGTTTTCTGGCTAAACTAGAAGAGATAGAGCGATTCTACGTGTTTTTTGTGATCACTGGGAATGCACAGATTCTGCCGATATATGATAATAGGTTGTAGCAAAAATATTTTTGGAGATATTTGAAAAAATCACTTGCAAAACTTTAAACGTGTTTTCTGGCTAAACTAGAAGAGATAGAGCGATTCTACGTGTTTTTTGTGATCACTGGGAATGCACAGATTCTGCCGATATATGATAATAGGTTGTAGCAAAAATATTTTTGGAGATATTTGAAAAAATCACTTGCAAAACTTTAAACGCGTTTTCTGGCTAAACAAGAAGAGATAGAGCGTGTTTTTTGTGATCACTGGGAATGCACAGATTCTGCCGATATATGATAATAGGTTGTAGCAAAAATATTTTTGGAGATATTTGAAAAAATCACTTGCAAAACTTTAAACGCGTTTTCTGGCTAAACTAGAAGAGATAGAGCGATTCTACGTGTTTTTTGTGATCACTGGGAATGCACAGATTCTGCCGATATATGATAATAGGTTGTAGCAAAAATATTTTTGGAGATATTTAAAAAAATCATTTGCAAAACTTTAAACGCGTTTTCTGGCTAAACTAGAAGAGATAGAGCGATTCTACGTGTTTTTTGTGATCACTGGGAATGCACAGATTCTGCCGATACATGATAATAGGTTGTAGCAAAAATATTTTTGGAGATATTTAAAAAAATCACTTGCAAAACTTTAAACGCGTTTTCTGGCTAAACTAGAAGAGATAGAGCGATTCTACGTGTTTTTTGTGATCACTGGGAATGCACAGATTCTGCCGATATATGATAATAGGTTGTAGCAAAAATATTTTTGGAGATATTTGAAAAAATCACTTGCAAAACTTTAAACGCGTTTTCTGGCTAAACTAGAAGAGATAGAGCGATTCTACGTGTTTTTTGTGGTCACTGGGAATGCACAGATTCTGCCGATATATGATAATAGGTTGTAGCGAAAATATTTTTGGAGATATTTGAAAAAATCACTTGCAAAACTTTAAACGCGTTTTCTGGCTAAACTAGAAGAGATAGAGCGATTCTACGTGTTTTTTGTGATCACTGGGAATGCACAGATTCTGCCGATATATGATAATAGGTTGTAGCAAAAATATTTTTGGAGATATTTGAAAAAATCACTTGCAAAACTTTAAACGCGTTTTCTGGCTAAACTAGAAGAGATAGAGCGATTCTACGTGTTTTTTGTGATCACTGGGAATGCACAGATTCTGCCGATATATGATAATAGGTTGTAGCAAAAATATTTTTGGAGATATTTGAAAAAATCACTTGCAAAACTTTAAACGCGTTTTCTGGCTAAACTAGAAGAGATAGAGCGATTCTACGTGTTTTTTGTGATCACTGGGAATGCACAGATTCTGCCGATATATGATAATAGATTGTAGCAAAAATATTTTTGGAGATATTTGAAAAAATCACTTGCAAAACTTTAAACGCGTTTTCTGGCTAAACTAGAAGAGATAGAGCGATTCTACGTGTTTTTTGTGATCACTGGGAATGCACAGATTCTGCCGATATATGATAATAGGTTGTAGCAAAAATATTTTTGGAGATATTTGAAAAAATCACTTGCAAAACTTTAAACGCGTTTTCTGGCTAAACTAGAAGAGATAGAGCGATTCTACGTGTTTTTTGTGATCACTGAGAATGCACAGATTCTGCCGATATATGATAATAGATTGTAGCAAAAATATTTTTGGAGATATTTGAAAAAATCACTTGCAAAACTTTAAACGCGTTTTCTGGCTAAACTAGAAGAGATAGAGCGATTCTACGTGTTTTTTGTGATCACTGGGAATGCACAGATTCTGCCGATATATGATAATAGGTTGTAGCAAAAAAATTTTTGGAGATATTTGAAAAAATCACTTGCAAAACTTTAAACGCGTTTTCTGGCTAAACTAGAAGAGATAGAGCGATTCTACGTGTTTTTTGTGATCACTGGGAATGCACAGATTCTGCCGATATATGATAATAGGTTGTAGCAAAAATATTTTTGGAGATATTTGAAAAAATCACTTGCAAAACTTTAAACGCGTTTTCTGGCTAAACTAGAAGAGATAGAGCGTGTTTTTTGTGATCACTGGGAATGCACAGATTCTGCCGATATATGATAATAGGTTGTAGCAAAAATATTTTTGGAGATATTTGAAAAAATCACTTGCAAAACTTTAAACGCGTTTTCTTCCTAAACTAGAAGAGATAGAGCGATTCTACGTGTTTTTTGTGATCACTGGGAATGCACAGATTCTGCCGATATATGATAATAGGTTGTAGCAAAAATATTTTTGGAGATATTTGAAAAAATCATTTGCAAAACTTTAAACGCGTTTTCTGGCTAAACTAGAAGAGATAGAGCGATTCTACGTGTTTTTTGTGATCACTGGGAATGCACAGATTCTGCCGATATATGATAATAGGTTGTAGCAAAAATATTTTTGGAGATATTTGAACAAATCACTTGCAAAACTTTAAACGCGTTTTCTGGCTAAACTAGAAGAGATAGAGCGATTCTACGTGTTTTTTGTGATCACTGGGAATGCACAGATTCTGCCGATACATGATAATAGGTTGTAGCAAAAATATTTTTGGAGATATTTAAAAAAATCACTTGCAAAACTTTAAACGCGTTTTCTGGCTAAACTAGAAGAGATAGAGCGATTCTACGTGTTTTTTGTGATCACTGGGAATGCACAGATTCTGCCGATATATGATAATAGGTTGTAGCAAAAATATTTTTGGAGATATTTGAAAAAATCATTTGCAAAACTTTAAACGCGTTTTCTGGCTAAACTAGAAGAGATAGAGCGATTCTACGTGTTTTTTGTGATCACTGGGAATGCACAGATTCTGCCGATATATGATAATAGGTTGTAGCAAAAATATTTTTGGAGATATTTGAACAAATCACTTGCAAAACTTTAAACGCGTTTTCTGGCTAAACTAGAAGAGATAGAGCGATTCTACGTGTTTTTTGTGATCACTGGGAATGCACAGATTCTGCCGATATATGATAATAGGTTGTAGCAAAAATATTTTTGGAGATATTTGAAAAAATCACTTGCAAAACTTTAAACGCGTTTTCTGGCTAAACTAGAAGAGATAGAGCGATTCTACGTGTTTTTTGTGATCACTGGGAATGCACAGATTCTGCCGATATATGATAATAGGTTGTAGCAAAAATATTTTTGGAGATATTTGAAAAAATCACTTGCAAAACTTTAAACGCGTTTTCTGGCTAAACTAGAAGAGATAGAGCGATTCTACGTGTTTTTTGTGATCACTGGGAATGCACAGATTCTGCCGATATATGATAATAGGTTGTAGCAAAAATATTTTTGGAGATATTTGAAAAAATCACTTGCAAAACTTTAAACGTGTTTTCTGGCTAAACTAGAAGAGATAGAGCGATTCTACGTGTTTTTTGTGATCACTGGGAATGCACAGATTCTGCCGATATATGATAATAGGTTGTAGCAAAAATATTTTTGGAGATATTTGAAAAAATCACTTGCAAGACTTTAAACGCGTTTTCTGGCTAAACAAGAAGAGATAGAGCGTGTTTTTTGTGATCACTGGGAATGCACAGATTCTGCCGATATATGATAATAGGTTGTAGCAAAAATATTTTTGGAGATATTTGAAAAAATCACTTGCAAAACTTTAAACGCGTTTTCTGGCTAAACTAGAAGAGATAGAGCGATTCTACGTGTTTTTTGTGATCACTGGGAATGCACAGATTCTGCCGATATATGATAATAGGTTGTAGCAAAAATATTTTTGGAGATATTTAAAAAAATCACTTGCAAAACTTTAAACGCGTTTTCTGGCTAAACTAGAAGAGATAGAGCGATTCTACGTGTTTTTTGTGATCACTGGGAATGCACAGATTCTGCCGATATATGATAATAGGTTGTAGCAAAAATATTTTTGGAGATATTTGAAAAAATCACTTGCAAAACTTTAAACGCGTTTTCTGGCTAAACTAGAAGAGATAGAGCGATTCTACGTGTTTTTTGTGGTCACTGGGAATGCACAGATTCTGCCGATATATGATAATAGGTTGTAGCGAAAATATTTTTGGAGATATTTGAAAAAATCACTTGCAAACCTTTAAACGCGTTTTCTGGCTAAACTAGAAGAGATAGAGCGATTCTACGTGTTTTTTGTGATCACTGGGAATGCACAGATTCTGCCGATATATGATAATAGGTTGTAGCAAAAATATTTTTGGAGATATTTGAAAAAATCACTTGCAAAACTTTAAACGCGTTTTTTGGCTAAACTAGAAGAGATAGAGCGATTCTACGTGTTTTTTGTGATCACTGGGAATGCACAGATTCTGCCGATATATGATAATAGGTTGTAGCAAAAATATTTTTGGAGATATTTGAAAAAATCACTTGCAAAACTTTAAACGCGTTTTCTGGCTAAACTAGAAGAGATAGAGCGATTCTACGTGTTTTTTGTGATCACTGGGAATGCACAGATTCTGCCGATATATGATAATAGATTGTAGCAAAAATATTTTTGGAGATATTTGAAAAAATCACTTGCAAAACTTTAAACGCGTTTTCTGGCTAAACTAGAAGAGATAGAGCGATTCTACGTGTTTTTTGTGATCACTGGGAATGCACAGATTCTGCCGATATATGATAATAGGTTGTAGCAAAAATATTTTTGGAGATATTTGAAAAAATCACTTGCAAAACTTTAAACGCGTTTTCTGGCTAAACTAGAAGAGATAGAGCGATTCTACGTGTTTTTTGTGATCACTGAGAATGCACAGATTCTGCCGATATATGATAATAGATTGTAGCAAAAATATTTTTGGAGATATTTGAAAAAATCACTTGCAAAACTTTAAACGCGTTTTCTGGCTAAACTAGAAGAGATAGAGCGATTCTACGTGTTTTTTGTGATCACTGGGAATGCACAGATTCTGCCGATATATGATAATAGGTTGTAGCAAAAAAATTTTTGGAGATATTTGAAAAAATCACTTGCAAAACTTTAAACGCGTTTTCTGGCTAAACTAGAAGAGATAGAGCGATTCTACGTGTTTTTTGTGATCACTGGGAATGCACAGATTCTGCCGATATATGATAATAGGTTGTAGCAAAAATATTTTTGGAGATATTTGAAAAAATCACTTGCAAAACTTTAAACGCGTTTTCTGGCTAAACTAGAAGAGATAGAGCGTGTTTTTTGTGATCACTGGGAATGCACAGATTCTGCCGATATATGATAATAGGTTGTAGCAAAAATATTTTTGGAGATATTTGAAAAAATCACTTGCAAAACTTTAAACGCGTTTTCTTCCTAAACTAGAAGAGATAGAGCGATTCTACGTGTTTTTTGTGATCACTGGGAATGCACAGATTCTGCCGATATATGATAATAGGTTGTAGCAAAAATATTTTTGGAGATATTTGAAAAAATCATTTGCAAAACTTTAAACGCGTTTTCTGGCTAAACTAGAAGAGATAGAGCGATTCTACGTGTTTTTTGTGATCACTGGGAATGCACAGATTCTGCCGATATATGATAATAGGTTGTAGCAAAAATATTTTTGGAGATATTTGAACAAATCACTTGCAAAACTTTAAACGCGTTTTCTGGCTAAACTAGAAGAGATAGAGCGATTCTACGTGTTTTTTGTGATCACTGGGAATGCACAGATTCTGCCGATACATGATAATAGGTTGTAGCAAAAATATTTTTGGAGATATTTAAAAAAATCACTTGCAAAACTTTAAACGCGTTTTCTGGCTGAACTAGAAGAGATAGAGCGATTCTACGTGTTTTTTGTGATCACTGGGAATGCACAGATTCTGCCGATATATGATAATAGGTTGTAGCAAAAATATTTTTGGAGATATTTGAAAAAATCATTTGCAAAACTTTAAACGCGTTTTCTGGCTAAACTAGAAGAGATAGAGCGATTCTACGTGTTTTTTGTGATCACTGGGAATGCACAGATTCTGCCGATATATGATAATAGGTTGTAGCAAAAATATTTTTGGAGATATTTGAACAAATCACTTGCAAAACTTTAAACGCGTTTTCTGGCTAAACTAGAAGAGATAGAGCGATTCTACGTGTTTTTTGTGATCACTGGGAATGCACAGATTCTGCCGATATATGATAATAGGTTGTAGCAAAAATATTTTTGGAGATATTTGAAAAAATCACTTGCAAAACTTTAAACGCGTTTTCTGGCTAAACTAGAAGAGATAGAGCGATTCTACGTGTTTTTTGTGATCACTGGGAATGCACAGATTCTGCCGATATATGATAATAGGTTGTAGCAAAAATATTTTTGGAGATATTTGAAAAAATCACTTGCAAAACTTTAAACGCGTTTTCTGGCTAAACTAGAAGAGATAGAGCGATTCTACGTGTTTTTTGTGATCACTGGGAATGCACAGATTCTGCCGATATATGATAATAGGTTGTAGCAAAAATATTTTTGGAGATATTTGAAAAAATCACTTGCAAAACTTTAAACGCGTTTTCTGGCTAAACTAGAAGAGATAGAGCGTGTTTTTTGTGATCACTGGGAATGCACAGATTCTGCCGATATATGATAATAGGTTGTAGCAAAAATATTTTTGGAGATATTTGAAAAAATCACTTGCAAAACTTTAAACGCGTTTTCTGGCTAAACTAGAAGAGATAGAGCGATTCTACGTGTTTTTTGTGGTCACTGGGAATGCACAGATTCTGCCGATATATGATAATAGGTTGTAGCGAAAATATTTTTGGAGATATTTAAAAAAATCACTTGCAAAACTTTAAACGTGTTTTCTGGCTAAACTAGAAGAGATAGAGCGATTCTACGTGTTTTTTGTGATCACTGGGAATGCACAGATTCTGCCGATATATGATAATAGGTTGTAGCAAAAATATTTTTGGAGATATTTAAAAAAATCACTTGCAAAACTTTAAACGCGTTTTCTGGCTAAACTAGAAGAGATAGACCGATTCTACGTGTTTTTTGTGATCACTGGGAATGCACAGATTCTGCCAATATATGATAATAGGTTGTAGCAAAAATATTTTTGAAGATATTTGAAAAAATCACTTGCAAAACTTTAAACGCGTTTTCTGGCTAAACTAGAAGAGATAGAGCGATTCTACGTGTTTTTTGTGGTCACTGGGAATGCACAGATTCTGCCGATATATGATAATAGGTTGTAGCGAAAATATTTTTGGAGATATTTGAAAAAATCACTTGCAAAACTTTAAACGCGTTTTCTGGCTAAACTAGAAGAGATAGAGCGATTCTACGTGTTTTTTGTGATCACTGGGAATGCACAGATTCTGCCGATATATGATAATAGGTTGTAGCAAAAATATTTTTGGAGATATTTGAAAAAATCACTTGCAAAACTTTAAACGCGTTTTCTGGCTAAACTAGAAGAGATAGAGCGATTCTACGTGTTTTTTGTGATCACTGGGAATGCACAGATTCTGCCGATATATGATAATAGGTTGTAGCAAAAATATTTTTGGAGATATTTGAAAAAATCACTTGCAAAACTTTAAACGCGATTTCTGGCTAAACTAGAAGAGATAGAGCGATTCTACGTGTTTTTTGTGATCACTGGGAATGCACAGATTCTGCCGATATATGATAATAGGTTGTAGCAAAAATATTTTTGGAGATATTTGAAAAAATCACTTGCAAAACTTTAAACGCGATTTCTGGCTAAACTAGAAGAGATAGAGCGATTCTACGTGTTTTTTGTGATCACTGGGAATGCACAGATTCTGCCGATACATGATAATAGGTTGTAGCGAAAATATTTTTGGAGATATTTGAAAAAATCACTTGCAAAACTTTAAACGCGTTTTCTGGCTAAACAAGAAGAGATAGAGCGTGTTTTTTGTGATCACTGGGAATGCACAGATTCTGCCGATATATGATAATAGGTTGTAGCAAAAATATTTTTGGAGATATTTGAAAAAATCACTTGCAAAACTTTAAACGCGTTTTCTGGCTAAACTAGAAGAGATAGAGCGATTCTACGTATTTTTTGTGATCACTGGGAATGCACAGATTCTGCCGATATATGATAATAGGTTGTAGCAAAAATATTTTTGGAGATATTTAAAAAAATCATTTGCAAAACTTTAAACGCGTTTTCTGGCTAAACTAGAAGAGATAGAGCGATTCTACGTGTTTTTTGTGATCACTGGGAATGCACAGATTCTGCCGATATATGATAATAGGTTGTAGCAAAAATATTTTTGGAGATATTTGAAAAAATCACTTGCAAAACTTTAAACGCGATTTCTGGCTAAACTAGAAGAGATAGAGCGATTCTACGTGTTTTTTGTGATCACTGGGAATGCACAGATTCTGCCGATACATGATAATAGGTTGTAGCAAAAATATTTTTGGAGATATTTAAAAAAATCACTTGCAAAACTTTAAACGCGTTTTCTGGCTAAACTAGAAGAGATAGAGCGATTCTACGTGTTTTTTGTGATCACTGGGAATGCACAGATTCTGCCGATATATGATAATAGGTTGTAGCAAAAATATTTTTGGAGATATTTGAAAAAATCACTTGCAAAACTTTAAACGCGTTTTCTGGCTAAACTAGAAGAGATAGAGCGATTCTACGTGTTTTTTGTGGTCACTGGGAATGCACAGATTCTGCCGATATATGATAATAGGTTGTAGCGAAAATATTTTTGGAGATATTTGAAAAAATCACTTGCAAAACTTTAAACGCGTTTTCTGGCTAAACTAGAAGAGATAGAGCGATTCTACGTGTTTTTTGTTATCACTGGGAATGCACAGATTCTGCCGATATATGATAATAGGTTGTAGCAAAAATATTTTTGGAGATATTTGAAAAAATCACTTGCAAAACTTTAAACGCGTTTTCTGGCTAAACTAGAAGAGATAGAGCGATTCTACGTGTTTTTTGTGATCACTGGGAATGCACAGATTCTGCCGATATATGATAATAGGTTGTAGCAAAAATATTTTTGGAGATATTTGAAAAAATCACTTGCAAAACTTTAAACGCGATTTCTGGCTAAACTAGAAGAGATAGAGCGATTCTACGTGTTTTTTGTGATCACTGGGAATGCACAGATTCTGCCGATACATGATAATAGGTTGTAGCAAAAATATTTTTGGAGATATTTAAAAAAATCACTTGCAAAACTTTAAACGCGTTTTCTGGCTAAACTAGAAGAGATAGAGCGATTCTACGTGTTTTTTGTGATCACTGGGAATGCACAGATTCTGCCGATATATGATAATAGGTTGTAGCAAAAATATTTTTGGAGATATTTGAAAAAATCACTTGCAAAACTTTAAACGCGTTTTCTGGCTAAACTAGAAGAGATAGAGCGATTCTACATGTTTTTTGTGATCACTGGGAATGCACAGATTCTGCCGATATATGATAATAGGTTGTAGCAAAAATATTTTTGGAGATATTTGAAAAAATCACTTGCAAAACTTTAAACGCGTTTTCTGGCTAAACTAGAAGAGATAGAGCGATTCTACGTGTTTTTTGTGATCACTGGGAATGCACAGATTCTGCCGATATATGATAATAGGTTGTAGCAAAAATATTTTTGGAGATATTTGAAAAAAATTTTTGCAAAACTTTAAACGCGTTTTTTGGCTAAACTAGGAGAGATAGAGCGTTTCTACGTGTTTTTTGTGATCACTGGGAATGCACAGATTCTGCCGATATATGATAATAGGTTGTAGCAAAAATATTTTTGGAGATATTTGAAAAAATCACTTGCAAAACTTTAAACGCGTTTTCTGGCTAAACTAGAAGAGATAGAGCGATTCTACATGTTTTTTGTGATCACTGGGAATGCACAGATTCTGCCGATATATGATAATAGGTTGTAGCAAAAATATTTTTGGAGATATTTGAAAAAATCACTTGCAAAACTTTAAACGCGTTTTCTGGCTAAACTAGAAGAGATAGAGCGATTCTACGTGTTTTTTGTGATCACTGGGAATGCACAGATTCTGCCGATACATGATAATAGGTTGTAGCAAAAATATTTTTGGAGATATTTAAAAAAATCACTTGCAAAACTTTAAACGCGTTTTCTGGCTAAACTAGAAGAGATAGAGCGATTCTACGTGTTTTTTGTGATCACTGGGAATGCACAGATTCTGCCGATATATGATAATAGGTTGTAGCAAAAATATTTTTGGAGATATTTGAAAAAATCATTTGCAAAACTTTAAACGCGTTTTCTGGCTAAACTAGAAGAGATAGAGCGATTCTACGTGTTTTTTGTGATCACTGGGAATGCACAGATTCTGCCGATATATGATAATAGGTTGTAGCAAAAATATTTTTGGAGATATTTGAACAAATCACTTGCAAAACTTTAAACGCGTTTTCTGGCTAAACTAGAAGAGATAGAGCGATTCTACGTGTTTTTTGTGATCACTGGGAATGCACAGATTCTGCCGATATATGATAATAGGTTGTAGCAAAAATATTTTTGGAGATATTTGAAAAAATCACTTGCAAAACTTTAAACGCGTTTTCTGGCTAAACTAGAAGAGATAGAGCGATTCTACGTGTTTTTTGTGATCACTGGGAATGCACAGATTCTGCCGATATATGATAATAGGTTGTAGCAAAAATATTTTTGGAGATATTTGAAAAAATCACTTGCAAAACTTTAAACGCGTTTTCTGGCTAAACTAGAAGAGATAGAGCGATTCTACGTGTTTTTTGTGATCACTGGGAATGCACAGATTCTGCCGATATATGATAATAGGTTGTAGCAAAAATATTTTTGGAGATATTTGAAAAAATCACTTGCAAAACTTTAAACGCGTTTTCTGGCTAAACTAGAAGAGATAGAGCGATTCTACGTGTTTTTTGTGGTCACTGGGAATGCACAGATTCTGCCGATATATGATAATAGGTTGTAGCGAAAATATTTTTGGAGATATTTGAAAAAATCACTTGCAAAACTTTAAACGCGTTTTCTGGCTAAACTAGAAGAGATAGAGCGATTCTACGTGTTTTTTGTTATCACTGGGAATGCACAGATTCTGCCGATATATGATAATAGGTTGTAGCAAAAATATTTTTGGAGATATTTGAAAAAATCACTTGCAAAACTTTAAACGCGTTTTCTGGCTAAACTAGAAGAGATAGAGCGATTCTACGTGTTTTTTGTGATCACTGGGAATGCACAGATTCTGCCGATATATGATAATAGGTTGTAGCAAAAATATTTTTGGAGATATTTGAAAAAATCACTTGCAAAACTTTAAACGCGATTTCTGGCTAAACTAGAAGAGATAGAGCGATTCTACGTGTTTTTTGTGATCACTGGGAATGCACAGATTCTGCCGATACATGATAATAGGTTGTAGCAAAAATATTTTTGGAGATATTTAAAAAAATCACTTGCAAAACTTTAAACGCGTTTTCTGGCTAAACTAGAAGAGATAGAGCGATTCTACGTGTTTTTTGTGATCACTGGGAATGCACAGATTCTGCCGATATATGATAATAGGTTGTAGCAAAAATATTTTTGGAGATATTTGAAAAAATCACTTGCAAAACTTTAAACGCGTTTTCTGGCTAAACTAGAAGAGATAGAGCGATTCTACATGTTTTTTGTGATCACTGGGAATGCACAGATTCTGCCGATATATGATAATAGGTTGTAGCAAAAATATTTTTGGAGATATTTGAAAAAATCACTTGCAAAACTTTAAACGCGTTTTCTGGCTAAACTAGAAGAGATAGAGCGATTCTACGTGTTTTTTGTGATCACTGGGAATGCACAGATTCTGCCGATATATGATAATAGGTTGTAGCAAAAATATTTTTGGAGATATTTGAAAAAAATTTTTGCAAAACTTTAAACGCGTTTTTTGGCTAAACTAGGAGAGATAGAGCGTTTCTACGTGTTTTTTGTGATCACTGGGAATGCACAGATTCTGCCGATATATGATAATAGGTTGTAGCAAAAATATTTTTGGAGATATTTGAAAAAATCACTTGCAAAACTTTAAACGCGTTTTCTGGCTAAACTAGAAGAGATAGAGCGATTCTACATGTTTTTTGTGATCACTGGGAATGCACAGATTCTGCCGATATATGATAATAGGTTGTAGCAAAAATATTTTTGGAGATATTTGAAAAAATCACTTGCAAAACTTTAAACGCGTTTTCTGGCTAAACTAGAAGAGATAGAGCGATTCTACGTGTTTTTTGTGATCACTGGGAATGCACAGATTCTGCCGATACATGATAATAGGTTGTAGCAAAAATATTTTTGGAGATATTTAAAAAAATCACTTGCAAAACTTTAAACGCGTTTTCTGGCTAAACTAGAAGAGATAGAGCGATTCTACGTGTTTTTTGTGATCACTGGGAATGCACAGATTCTGCCGATATATGATAATAGGTTGTAGCAAAAATATTTTTGGAGATATTTGAAAAAATCATTTGCAAAACTTTAAACGCGTTTTCTGGCTAAACTAGAAGAGATAGAGCGATTCTACGTGTTTTTTGTGATCACTGGGAATGCACAGATTCTGCCGATATATGATAATAGGTTGTAGCAAAAATATTTTTGGAGATATTTGAACAAATCACTTGCAAAACTTTAAACGCGTTTTCTGGCTAAACTAGAAGAGATAGAGCGATTCTACGTGTTTTTTGTGATCACTGGGAATGCACAGATTCTGCCGATATATGATAATAGGTTGTAGCAAAAATATTTTTGGAGATATTTGAAAAAATCACTTGCAAAACTTTAAACGCGTTTTCTGGCTAAACTAGAAGAGATAGAGCGATTCTACGTGTTTTTTGTGATCACTGGGAATGCACAGATTCTGCCGATATATGATAATAGGTTGTAGCAAAAATATTTTTGGAGATATTTGAAAAAATCACTTGCAAAACTTTAAACGCGTTTTCTGGCTAAACTAGAAGAGATAGAGCGATTCTACGTGTTTTTTGTGATCACTGGGAATGCACAGATTCTGCCGATATATGATAATAGGTTGTAGCAAAAATATTTTTGGAGATATTTGAAAAAATCACTTGCAAAACTTTAAACGTGTTTTCTGGCTAAACTAGAAGAGATAGAGCGATTCTACGTGTTTTTTGTGATCACTGGGAATGCACAGATTCTGCCGATATATGATAATAGGTTGTAGCAAAAATATTTTTGGAGATATTTGAAAAAATCACTTGCAAAACTTTAAACGCGTTTTCTGGCTAAACAGAAGAAGAGATAGAGCGTGTTTTTTGTGATCACTGGGAATGCACAGATTCTGCCGATATATGATAATAGGTTGTAGCAAAAATATTTTTGGAGATATTTGAAAAAATCACTTGCAAAACTTTAAACGCGTTTTCTGGCTAAACTAGAAGAGATAGAGCGATTCTACGTGTTTTTTGTGATCACTGGGAATGCACAGATTCTGCCGATATATGATAATAGGTTGTAGCAAAAATATTTTTGGAGATATTTAAAAAAATCACTTGCAAAACTTTAAACGCGTTTTCTGGCTAAACTAGAAGAGATAGAGCGATTCTACGTGTTTTTTGTGATCACTGGGAATGCACAGATTCTGCCGATATATGATAATAGGTTGTAGCAAAAATATTTTTGGAGATATTTGAAAAAATCACTTGCAAAACTTTAAACGCGTTTTCTGGCTAAACTAGAAGAGATAGAGCGATTCTACGTGTTTTTTGTGGTCACTGGGAATGCACAGATTCTGCCGATATATGATAATAGGTTGTAGCGAAAATATTTTTGGAGATATTTGAAAAAATCACTTGCAAAACTTTAAACGCGTTTTCTGGCTAAACTAGAAGAGATAGAGCGATTCTACGTGTTTTTTGTGATCACTGGGAATGCACAGATTCTGCCGATATATGATAATAGGTTGTAGCAAAAATATTTTTGGAGATATTTGAAAAAATCACTTGCAAAACTTTAAACGCGTTTTCTGGCTAAACTAGAAGAGATAGAGCGATTCTACGTGTTTTTTGTGATCACTGGGAATGCACAGATTCTGCCGATATATGATAATAGGTTGTAGCAAAAATATTTTTGGAGATATTTGAAAAAATCACTTGCAAAACTTTAAACGCGTTTTCTGGCTAAACTAGAAGAGATAGAGCGATTCTACGTGTTTTTTGTGATCACTGGGAATGCACAGATTCTGCCGATATATGATAATAGATTGTAGCAAAAATATTTTTGGAGATATTTGAAAAAATCACTTGCAAAACTTTAAACGCGTTTTCTGGCTAAACTAGAAGAGATAGAGCGATTCTACGTGTTTTTTGTGATCACTGGGAATGCACAGATTCTGCCGATATATGATAATAGGTTGTAGCAAAAATATTTTTGGAGATATTTGAAAAAATCACTTGCAAAACTTTAAACGCGTTTTCTGGCTAAACTAGAAGAGATAGAGCGATTCTACGTGTTTTTTGTGATCACTGAGAATGCACAGATTCTGCCGATATATGATAATAGATTGTAGCAAAAATATTTTTGGAGATATTTGAAAAAATCACTTGCAAAACTTTAAACGCGTTTTCTGGCTAAACTAGAAGAGATAGAGCGATTCTACGTGTTTTTTGTGATCACTGGGAATGCACAGATTCTGCCGATATATGATAATAGGTTGTAGCAAAAAAATTTTTGGAGATATTTGAAAAAAACACTTGCAAAACTTTAAACGCGTTTTCTGGCTAAACTAGAAGAGATAGAGCGATTCTACGTGTTTTTTGTGATCACTGGGAATGCACAGATTCTGCCGATATATGATAATAGGTTGTAGCAAAAATATTTTTGGAGATATTTGAAAAAATCACTTGCAAAACTTTAAACGCGTTTTCTGGCTAAACTAGAAGAGATAGAGCGTGTTTTTTTGTGATCACTGGGAATGCACAGATTCTGCCGATATATGATAATAGGTTGTAGCAAAAATATTTTTGGAGATATTTGAAAAAATCACTTGCAAAACTTTAAAACGCGTTTTCTTCCTAAACTAGAAGAGATAGAGCGATTCTACGTGTTTTTTGTGATCACTGGGAATGCACAGATTCTGCCGATATATGATAATAGGTTGTAGCAAAAATATTTTTGGAGATATTTGAAAAAATCATTTGCAAAACTTTAAACGCGTTTTCTGGCTAAACTAGAAGAGATAGAGCGATTCTACGTGTTTTTTGTGATCACTGGGAATGCACAGATTCTGCCGATATATGATAATAGGTTGTAGCAAAAATATTTTTGGAGATATTTGAACAAATCACTTGCAAAACTTTAAACGCGTTTTCTGGCTAAACTAGAAGAGATAGAGCGATTCTACGTGTTTTTTGTGATCACTGGGAATGCACAGATTCTGCCGATACATGATAATAGGTTGTAGCAAAAATATTTTTGGAGATATTTAAAAAAATCACTTGCAAAACTTTAAACGCGTTTTCTGGCTAAACTAGAAGAGATAGAGCGATTCTACGTGTTTTTTGTGATCACTGGGAATGCACAGATTCTGCCGATATATGATAATAGGTTGTAGCAAAAATATTTTTGGAGATATTTGAAAAAATCATTTGCAAAACTTTAAACGCGTTTTCTGGCTAAACTAGAAGAGATAGAGCGATTCTACGTGTTTTTTGTGATCACTGGGAATGCACAGATTCTGCCGATATATGATAATAGGTTGTAGCAAAAATATTTTTGGAGATATTTGAACAAATCACTTGCAAAACTTTAAACGCGTTTTCTGGCTAAACTAGAAGAGATAGAGCGATTCTACGTGTTTTTTGTGATCACTGGGAATGCACAGATTCTGCCGATATATGATAATAGGTTGTAGCAAAAATATTTTTGGAGATATTTGAAAAAATCACTTGCAAAACTTTAAACGCGTTTTCTGGCTAAACTAGAAGAGATAGAGCGATTCTACGTGTTTTTTGTGATCACTGGGAATGCACAGATTCTGCCGATATATGATAATAGGTTGTAGCAAAAATATTTTTGGAGATATTTGAAAAAATCACTTGCAAAACTTTAAACGCGTTTTCTGGCTAAACTAGAAGAGATAGAGCGATTCTACGTGTTTTTTGTGATCACTGGGAATGCACAGATTCTGCCGATATATGATAATAGGTTGTAGCAAAAATATTTTTGGAGATATTTGAAAAAATCACTTGCAAAACTTTAAACGCGTTTTCTGGCTAAACTAGAAGAGATAGAGCGTGTTTTTTGTGATCACTGGGAATGCACAGATTCTGCCGATATATGATAATAGGTTGTAGCAAAAATATTTTTGGAGATATTTGAAAAAATCACTTGCAAAACTTTAAAACGCGTTTTCTGGCTAAACTAGAAGAGATAGAGCGATTCTACGTGTTTTTTGTGGTCACTGGGAATGCACAGATTCTGCCAATATATGATAATAGGTTGTAGCGAAAATATTTTTGGAGATATTTAAAAAAATCACTTGCAAAACTTTAAACGTGTTTTCTGGCTAAACTAGAAGAGATAGAGCGATTCTACGTGTTTTTTGTGATCACTGGGAATGCACAGATTCTGCCGATATATGATAATAGGTTGTAGCAAAAATATTTTTGGAGATATTTAAAAAAATCACTTGCAAAACTTTAAACGCGTTTTCTGGCTAAACTAGAAGAGATAGACCGATTCTACGTGTTTTTTGTGATCACTGGGAATGCACAGATTCTGCCAATATATGATAATAGGTTGTAGCAAAAATATTTTTGAAGATATTTGAAAAAATCACTTGCAAAACTTTAAACGCGTTTTCTGGCTAAACTAGAAGAGATAGAGCGATTCTACGTGTTTTTTGTGGTCACTGGGAATGCACAGATTCTGCCGATATATGATAATAGGTTGTAGCGAAAATATTTTTGGAGATATTTGAAAAAATCACTTGCAAA
>NW_026578509.1:0-49171 GCF_029603195.1 Condylostylus longicornis
TTGAAGGTCCAACGGAGACATCGTAAATTAACACTATCGCGTTTACTTCAGTTAGAACTAGACTGTTGGCTGGCTCATATGATATTTCTAAACAAATTAGCGGATGACCATTTCATACAAGTGGGATTTTCTTTTTCAACGTTGCAAAGATAAATCATCTCTTCTTTCAGGGTTTAGTTTTCAGCTTCTATTCTAATGGACCCCTTTATGTGGATCCAATTCGTATATTCATTTTCTTTGTTCACAACTTCACGGTAAATTGCGACGCTCAATTTCGTCTTGTTAGTCACGTCAATACAGATCTACCAGCTTCCTTCATTTCGGTGGTTGGTCCCTCTTCAAATTCCGACTTCTTCAACTTTTGGCTTTTTCCGTCATTTCATTTTAAGAGGAATTCGCAGAAGAAAGTTTCCTCCAGATCTTCTTAATGTGGCAAGTTTATTTGGGACTTGCCCTCATTTATTGCTTTTCTATTTTCTTCGAAGGTGTTTGTGGCTCTCTGTCGAAGTCTTGGAATTCATTCCAGATTGATTCTCGCTTTTCCTAAATCTGATTTCAAACAAAAA
Source organism: Condylostylus longicornis (assembly GCF_029603195.1). Lineage (NCBI taxonomy): Eukaryota > Metazoa > Arthropoda > Insecta > Diptera > Dolichopodidae > Condylostylus > Condylostylus longicornis. Next base: position 567 of record NW_026578509.1, read on the forward strand.
GCGAAAGGTGAATTATCGGTTGTTTAGAATTGATGATCTCCTTCACTCTCAGATCCCAATAATCCAGATGATTGTCTTCTTCATCCCCCACCAGTTTGGGTGAAGCGCCGGTGGTTGGGTTTATCTGGAGATGCTCAAAATAGTCCGACGGAGAAGAAGCGAAAAAGACGTGAGGAGACGCTTAAGCCGGTCCTGATGAAGAAACTCGTATCCTCTTTCAGATGCGACATCATCAGCATTATCGAAACGACAGAATGAAGCCAAGCAGTTGCATCGATGGGACTACATTGGTGGATCTGTATGGGTGGAGCTTTTTTGGAAGAAGGAAAAAACGGTGGATTGCTGTCGATGTTGGACGGAAGTTATACGATTTTGGTGCGTCTACAAGAATGGAAGGAATTCAGGTGACAGAAAAAATGATCGCGCAGTCGGACGACTCTACGATGAAGTTGCATCAAGGAAAACAAAACAATGAACGTGCTGCATCGTTGCAGTATGAAAATGTGCACGACGATAAATCGGATGAAGAACTGAGCTGTATGGAAGACGAGGTGCTCCAAAGCGATGAGGCGAGACCTAAAGGGGATTCGCAATTGCTGAAGAGTTGTAATCTTCTCTTCACAAAAAGCTCCGATGAGGAATCAGAAAGCGAAGACGATGAAGAGCTTAAAGATGAAGGAGCTGATGAAGAAGAGAGCTCTCAACCATCAGCGATTGAAAATTCTTCAGAGTCAATAATTTTGGAAACGACTGCAAAGCGATTCAAACTCGATGAGTACTGTTATCTCTATCGTGAGCCAGTCAGCCCAGAAACGCTTCTTGATGCTGAAGTTGAAAGGATAGTTTGGGGAGATGCGATCACCGAAGCGTGGAGTCGTCGGGATGGAAAGCGACCAATTGGAGAAATCGTGAAATCGGAAGGTCTTGTACTACAAAAAGTAGGACGAGCAAGACAATTGTCTCCCTGTGAGGGATCCACGACAGTCGGATGGAAATCTCCGTTCGTTGTGGGTGTGAATCGATTTGGGACATTGCGAGATGTAACTAGAAGATACAGAGAGAGGTATGAAAGAAATAATTGCTCTAAAAATGAATATTTATTAGATGGACTGAAATCGTTGCTGCAAGGGGGCCACTAAATGAATATTTAGAGGCGACGATTAATGTTTGGAATAGAAGTTTGAGAAATTCTAGTTCTCTCTTTCAATCAACATCTTTAATAGATGCACTGGATGAATATGCGTTGCAAGTAAGAATTACGAAACTAGTTGCTCCAAATTGGTGCTGATTAATATGATCAATTGTCAACCTGATTGTATGATGAATATTGTCGCTTCAGGAGGTGGCCAAGCAAGAGCCTTTACCAAAAAGTAGAGGAAGGTTTAAAAAACATCCAAAATATGCTTTAGAGTCCCTGGTACGTTGTCATAGTTTGATGAGCAGAAGTGGTTCGTTGTTTGATCAGTTATCCCCCCGTAGAAATTATCGCGCCTCGTGAACCAATTATTGGATATTTTCAAGGAGAAGCGGTTTATCCTCGTCGTAATGTTCGACAATTACTTTCAATGGGTCAATGGAGTGAGAAGCATAATAGACGCGTCCTAATGGATGAGGAGCCATTGAAGCGAATAATCGTTGCAAAGAAGAGACAACACGCACGTTTAGACGAAGAAGATCATCAGGAAGCGACAATAGATCTCTATGCAGAGTGGCAGACAGAGGAGATTCCTCGTCAACCCGTCGTCGATGGTAAAATTCCTTGTACCGAATATGGGAATGTTAATTTGATTGGATCGGTACGTCTCCCTCAATGTCGTTTTGACTCTTGGCTGGTTGGTCAGAGGGAACCTCCAGTTGGTTGCATTCATTTGGGAGGGCGTCCAGGAATCACTTACGTTGTTCGTCAATTGCAAAATATTGAATGGAAACCTGCTTTAGTCGGATTTGACTTCAACAAGACTGGAAAACCAACACCAGAGATAGATGGCGTTGTTGTTTTTGAAAAGGATAAGGATGTGATTCTTGTGGCTTATCAGGGTGCGTCGTATATGTGACAAAAATCTATTGTTTTTGTTTGTAGAATATTACGATCGCAAGATGCATTTTGAATTTCAAAGACACCAAGACAAAATTCGAGGCCTTTGGGAGTAAGCAGTTCTAATTGCATTGAATGAGTGTGTGGTTTTTGTAGGATGCTATTCAAATCGTTGCTTGGTCGCTACTATCGAAGGAATGAACAGCGTGATTCACAAGGTTCCTTTAGAGAAGCAAGGGACGCTATTGTTGATCATCAGAAGCAGCACATCTCACAACAACCAAAAGATGAAGAGGAACAACAACTTGACAATCCAAATTGGGAGGATATAGTTGAATAATTTTTCTGTTTTTGTTTGATGTACCGGATCAGTTCTCCCCAAAAAATAAACGACGTATTGAGGAATGGTTCTCCATAACTCCCAATGGTTTGTGGTTCAATTAACACTTGTGAGTTTGTTTTCAAGGGTTGTTTGTATCCTATTAGCATCTCTAACTTCCTTCTTATTACCAACTGCTGTATTCAATACTGCAACTGTTTTATTAGACGACTCATTTCCGACAACAAATAACCAAACATCATTCTATTACTCAATTCTTCAACCATTTATCAGATGGGATGGCGAATATTTCTATTCAGCTTCTCGCAACAATTTGTATCGCAATGAGTTCCATCATGCATTCTTTCCCGGTTATCCTTCTCTGATTCAACTAATCCGAGACAACATTTTTAGATTCTACACAAATATCTCCGATGCTTTCTTGACAATTATTGTTGGGATCATTGTTTCCAATTTATCATTTATTCTAGCATCGATTTCTATCTATTATTTCACTTTCTTACTCATTCTTCAAATCCAGAAATACTCCATCAATGGAGTTCGCGAATCTCCTGCATTTCTCTACAACACCATCCTTCGTTGTGATCCTCATAAAGCTTCTCGTTTTGCGTCATTCTTCTTCATATTTTCCCCTTCGAATGTTTTCATGTCTTCATTTTATACTGAGAGCCTTTTCTCTTTCGTCACTATCTTCGCATTCATTCTTCTCCTTTGCTGCGAAATCTCTCTCAACCAGTCGAAATCCCTTCCTCAGTCGAAATCCCTTCCTCTTGGGATAAAACGCATCATCATTCTAATTCGACAATCCTCCATCATTTACGCATTTCTTTATTTTTCATCTATCTGTCTGCTTGCGTTCTCAACATTCACCAGAAGCAACGGAACTCTTTCTCTTGCGCCATTATTCTTTTTCATCCTTCGGACATCTCCGTCTATCAATCTTCTCTCAATTCGATCACCATCCAAAGTCTTTCGTTTTTGTCTCCATTGGTTGGTCGCTCTAGCATCTGCAATTACAATCGTATTCCCACTTTTATCAATTCTTGGTTTCGCATTCCAACTCTATTGTACTCCTTCGCTTGAATCCCAACATGAAGGACCCTTAACGAGTCTTCTTTCCCATTTCTTCCATAATGGCTTTCTCTTCACGAAAGCATCCCTTTCAAAATCTGTTTCTTCCTCTTCTCTTCGTCCTTGGTGTACGACGACATTCCCAAGTGTCTACAAGTATATTCAATCCCATTATTGGAATGTCCGACCTTTTGCTTATTGGTCCTTTTCAAAGTCCGACCGATTTCTCTACTCTCTCCCCTTTTACTTCATGGCATTCTGCTTTATTTGTTTTTCTTTTCTCCTTAACTCTCCTATTCGTCTCTTGCATGCTCCTCATTTTGGATACGCATGTCAACTTGCTGTGGTCACGCTTTATATGGGATGTATTGCCAACGTGGAAGTGAGCCTCACATATTCGCGATTTCATCCCCTCGATGTCTCTCAGGTTCTGATTCGCATGCTTTCTGGCTGTCCTTTGTTTTATTCGGCATTGGGATTTTTTTTTTCTTCATCGCTCAGAAAAAAAAATCATTTTGTGGATCTCTATTTGTTTTTTCACGCTTTCTGCTTTTTCGTTGGACCGCCATTCTTCGCAATTTGGATGACTTGGACCTAAAACTCCTAGAGCAAGGACTTTTCGACGACACACAGACACAATGGCTTTAGTGCTGAACCTGCTTAGGGACAGATCTGGCCCTAAGCGTTGCATCTGTTTAGCGGGAGAGAAGAATCTCTACTTGAACGATTCTTTTTGGGAATTTTTAGAAAGTATTATGGAAGACGGATCGAAGCCAGGACCGCCTCCTTCAAAAAAATCAGGTCAATAACGCTTCATTGCTACCTTCCCATAGAAACCTTGATGCAGGCGGGAAAGCCCCGCCAAAGGGCGGACCACCTGGAGGAAAGGCAAGCGCGAAGAAGGCGCCTCCCCCAATGAAGGGGCCTCCGAAAGCTTTAGGTCCTCCCGCAAAGGTGAACATGAGCACTTGAGAACCATGCAATCCTAGACGTCAGGCTGGACCCTCCATTATTGGGCGCAAATTGCACTGGGATGCGCTTCAAGGGAAAGGCATCGAGGGAACAGTGTTCCAGGAATGTAGGATAGTGAGCATTGTATAATTTGCTCATGGTACCTTCCAGTAACTGCTGATGTCATCATGGCTGATGATGTTGCGACGATGTTTGACGTCGAATCAATGAAAAGAATATTTGCAGGTGCAAAAAGAGAAGGTAGGCAAAGATGATTCGTGTTTCGAACAAAAAAACCGCACTTTGTAGCGCGAGGGAGCCGTCGTGGAACTATCGTTGCTGAAGATTTGAGCCGAAAAATTATTGCAGGGGAGTAGAGCGCAAAACGTAGCCATTGTACTGTCAAGATTGAAGTTTCCTGCTGAAGAAATAGCGGAGAAAATTGACACACTTGATGCAAATGGTTTGGATAGAGAAACTCTGGAGCGTGTTCTGGATGTAAGAAACTCCAGAAAAAAAAAAGAATGGTAATTTTGCAGGTGGCTCCATCACCGGAAGAACTCCAAGAATATGAAAAGTTTGTCAGAGAGAAGGAAGAGTTTGAAACCCTACGGGATATAGAGAAAAAATACTGGCCGCTGTTTAAAGTTGCCAGGTAGGGGATTTGACTGAGAACTTTGTAGACTGCTTTGCGCTGCAGGATAAGGGAAAAGTGCCGAATTCTGTTGACGAGTACAAAAGTTCCGGAAATCGTTTCCGAGTTGAAAGTTGCGCTCGATGTCCTGCATGAAGGAGGAAGAGAGGTGAGTATGCCAACGAAATCGAGAAACTTTATTGTTTGATGGGTAGGTGCGAAAAAGTCAAAAATTTCGATCCCTTCTGGTTGCCGTCTTATTGTGGGGGAATTTCGTAAATCATGGCGTTTCGGAGGAACCTCCCAAGCCTGAAAAAGGTGAGAGATCGACTTGTTATTGGTGCATTTATGTCTGATTTAGAAGAAAAAGAAGATCAATTTGGTCGTCGGAGACGCCGCGCTGGAACTGCAGGGTTGGAGATTCGAACATTCGGATTCACGCTGCCCTCATTGCTCAAATTAGCAGAATTTCGGACAACTTTTGATCCGTCAATCACCTCGCTCCATTTTATTATTGCAAATATGGTTAGCGACCATAGTTCTTGTGATTTTTTGCTACTCTTGTGTTTTAATAAGATTCTTTTTCTCAGATCTCCTCTCAACCAAAAGTCGAACTCCATCTCATGTGCGATGAAATGCCTTCCATTTCGGGTGCAGCAAAATTGACTGCTGCATCACTCAAGGATCTTTTATCCAACGTTCAAGAGGTACACAATTTTGATTGTACTCCAGTTTAATTGATTTAATCAGGGAATAAAGTTTCTTGAAGGGGAGCTAAAACTGAAAAACGTCCAAGAAGTCTACGGAGATGGAATGCAATCCATGACGAAACTTCATTCTTCCTCGTCAAAACTTTACGAGGAGATTAAAGTGAGAGATGCAACGGACTTCAAAAAGACGTTTTTTGCTTCTTCAGGGGAAATACGACTTTGTGACTGAATTCGTTGGCGAAACTGCCGCTTATTTCGGTGACGCGGCGGCAAAAACGAAACCAGAGGCACACGAGGAATTTTTCAAGACACTTGCACTTTTTCTATCGCGATTTCAAGCATGCGTCAATGACTACATGAAAAATACGAAGAAATTTCAGGATATATTAGTGAAAAGCGCCCAAGATAAAGGTCTCACTTATACTGAAGAGCCAGGTAATGAAAACAAGCAGTCATGCCACATCGTTCGGTGCAGGACAATCACCCGGTTCTGATGTCCCAGTCCCAAAAGCAAAGGCTCCCCCTAAGCGGAATATCGAAGACCCTAAAGGTTTCGTTGAGAGAGCGATGAAACGACGAGCGAGCGTGGGAGCGCCCCCTCAAAATAATGTGGTTGTGCCCTGCAGAGTCGCTGCAGCCAAAGTCCCCTCACCAAGTGAGGCGAACAGAAAGTTGATGAGTGACGTTTTTTTTGTATGCAGAAGCTCCAAAGGCTCCTATCCCGTTCAAGAGACAAACAATGAGACGGTCCACGGCAGTTGGCGCATTTTATGGTCTTGGAGGAGCACCGAAAGCACCGATTGATACCCCGACCAATTCTGCAAAGAACTCGGCTCCGTTGTCTAGTAATAGTGATACCGAAATTGAACGAAGGTGAGAGAATGGTTCATGAATGGAAGACGTTGTTTGCGTTGTAGAGCGAGTCGTGACTTTGTTGTGCGAGCTGAAGCAGATGGAATGAGATCTGATGGTGACGAAACGCACCTTCATAAAAGACCGTCAAAAAAACACCAAATAGACCGAAAAGTGGGTGAAGCTGAGAAAAACTACTCTGATGATTAAATTATTGTGATAGAAATGATGCGACGTATCGGGGATTAGGAAATCTTATTAGGGGATTAAGCGAAGAAAATGGAAAGCCTTTTGACCGAAAGAGAGGAAAGTGTCACACCAAAGTTGTCGATAGAGCGCTTGAATTGGCGCTAGAGGCTTATATGAGATCCGAGTCCCAAACAGAATCTCTCCATTGATAATTTAGAAACGCCACCCTTCATTTCTGGAGGCTTCACTCCAATCAAAGGGTTTTTCCTTTTTTTCTCTTTGTAATTTTTTCATCTCTTGGATGTTCTGCAATTCTTCAGTTTGTCTTTTCTTAACGTCTTTGAAAGTGAGCGGCCTCCGTACGGCCGTCTTAGGTTGTGTGGGACAGAACTGTCTTGGCCATGTATTATTGTCTTCCCAGCAGCGTGGTAACTTTCTTCTGTAACTTGGCTCACCTGGCTGACGTCGTAAATCTTGAAAATATCGTGTTACGGTTTTCATTGGGATTCGTTCCAACTCTGAATAAACAAACTTCAGAGAACAACATTCTAATCATTTCTCACTCAATTCTTTTGGTTTTGGTTTCCATTTTTGTTTAATCCACGACTGGATTCTTGCAGCTGATGGCATTCCTTATAACGAATCGTCAGATGCCGAGAGTCCCAATTGTTTGAATCCGAGTTCAAAACAAAACACTGCAAAGTTGAAAAATCAATAGACTGATGAGATGAGACTATAATAAAACTAATTTTCAAATCTATTGATCGTTAGTTGTGAAAAAATTGATTCTCTTGGACATGAAGAAGCGTTTATTGAACACAACAATGTGGTAAAAACAATTTAACAGAAACCAGAAGCTCTTTGAAATAACCATTTAAAAATGATCACTTAATTTTTTTATCCCTCAAACACCCCTTCTTCATCACCCTCTTCACCTTGCGTTTCGATTCCCACCTCCTCGTAATCTTTCTCTAATGCTGCTAAGTCTTCTCTTGCTTCGCTGAACTCCCCTTCTTCCATACCTTCACCGACATACCAATGCACAAATGCGCGCTTAGCGTACATCAAATCAAACTTGTGATCCATGCGGCTGAAAACTTCAGCAATCGCTGTAGAGTTCGATATCATGCAAACAGCGCGCATGACTTTCGCAAGGTCTCCACCAGGGACGACGGTTGGGGGCTGATAGTTAATGCCGCATTTGAAACCAGTCGGGCACCAATCAACAAATTGAATTGTCCGCTTTGTTTTGATGGTGGCAACTGCTGCATTCACATCCTTTGGAACGACGTCACCGCGGTACATCAAACAGCATGCCATATACTTCCCATGACGTGGGTCACATTTCGCCATCATATTCGTTGGTTGAAATGCAGCTGTTGTGATTTCTGCTACGGAGAGTTGTTCATGATAAGCTTTTTCAGCGGAAATAATTGGAGCATAGGAGGACAGCATGAAGTGAATGCGAGGATATGGCACAAGATTTGTTTGGAATTCCGTCACATCAACATTGAGCGCACCATCAAACCGCAGTGATGCTGTGAGAGATGAAATGACTTGTCCGATCAAACGATTCAAATTTGTGTAAGTTGGGCGCTCAATATCTAAATTACGATTACAGATGTCATAAATCGCTTCATTATCCAACATCACTGCAACATCAGTATGCTCCAATAGGGAATGTGTTGAGAGAACTGAATTGTAGGGCTCGACGACGGATGTTGCAACTTGAGGGGAGGGCCAGGTACAAAAATTGAGCTTTGATTTCTTCCCATAATCGACAGAGAGTCGCTCTAGCAATAAACAACCCAAACCACTCCCCGTTCCACCTCCAACAGCGTTGAACATCAAGAATCCTTGAAGGCCAGTACAAGCATCTGCGAGCTTTCTGATGCGATCCAAGCACAAATCAACGATCTCCTTTCCGATTGTGTAGTGACCTCGTGCGAAATTATTCGCTGCATCTTCTTTGCCCGCCAGAAGCTGTTCTGGATGAAACAACTGACGGTATGTTCCTGATCTCACTTCATCAATAACTGTTGGCTCCAGATCGACAAACACGCAACGTGGAACGTGTTTACCAGCACCGGTTTCTGAGAAAAACGTGTTGAACGAGTCGTCTGCGGCTGTGTCTCCGGAACGCATCTGGCCGTCTGGCTGAATTCCGTGCTCCAAGCAGAATAACTCCCAGCATGCATTTCCAATTTGGATACCCGCTTGACCGACATGGATGCTGATGACTTCTCTCATTTTTTAGAAAAATCGAATTCACCAATTTGATCGCGAATAAACTGCTGAAACGAAAACTATTTATGTGAGGAGGTGCTTGTTTGAGTGACACTTGTTTGCTTCAGTTCGTTGAATATGTGGAGCCACGTAAAGGTACAACAGTAGAGCACTACTCCAATTCGAATATTGATGCAGAAATTATGAAAATTCAACAATAATAAGAAGTTGTCAAGAACCCACTGATGAATAAAAGGACTCTGGCCTCTGCTCCTGCAAACAGATTGTTATGCTCGACGTGTGTATGTGTTTGTTTACTGTGGGACTTTACAAGTTCGTTGCAAGTTGAGAAAAAAGCTAAACTAAGGAGGGAAAAACAATCCAGAAAATTCAAATTGGCGCACAAACAAAACTTAGTGTACTTCTTCGGGGACACCAAATGCACCTTCGCCTCTGGTGCGTTTTGTAGTCTTTTGTAGACGAACCCTGAATTAGATGCAATTCGCTTTAATGGGGCCTCCGCCACACAGTTCACCGGATGTGAAACTAAGGAACATTGAACGCTTCATTGTGGCTGCAGCACCAACATCTCCTCGGTAGAACAAGTCAATCTGGAATGTGAAAATGAATACCGCGCAGAAATGCGGAAGTGGCGTGCAGGAATGAAGTCGGATCGGAAACAAGGAACCTTGAACTATTGAAATGCTATTTTGAATCGCATATCAAGCTTCGACAACTTTGTTAAAATGGAAATCGCATTTTTCAAATATAGGGAAGATGCATATTCTTTAAAAAATTTGGCCTCTTTGTCGAGCACGTTACAATTTGTCTGTCAATTCGAACCTCTTTTAACAATTCGACATCTAACCTCTTCAACCTTCTAGCAATAGATGAGAACGGGATTGAAAGCAGAAATGACAAGAATGAAACTTGTTGGAAATGAAGTGTTCTAATTAGCTGGGGCTAGAATAACTGGTTTTGCTTGGCAAATGCGACACCTCGTGAAATCATGACCATCCACAACAGACACACCAGGTTCTCCACCTTTCGTCTTTCGTTGTTTTTGCTCGGACGCTTTTTGTTGAGTAGCGGGAGATGGCGCAAGATCTGCTGTGTCCTCATCCTCTTTCCCATCGTGTCTATCCGCATGATGACAACATTTGAAGCGTCTTGATGATGATTGTTTGCTGAGTTCTTGTGCGATGAATTCAAGAGGTAAAGCAGGAGCAGAGTCACACGATGATGAAGCAAACCATTGGGTGTGTGTTTGAGTGTATCTTTTCGTCAATCGTTTCCAACATCGCAGTGAAGCAGAAGTCGTAAAGGGTCGTTTTCCTATTTGGCTGATCAATACCACGAAATCATCTCTCAATATAATTGGAGATGTTCGCGATTTCCAGCACGAATCAATAGAATCACTTCCAGAAGAATCGCTTTTCGTTCTCGTCGTTCTTTTCTCAATTGCTGGTCTCCCCATCTGATTTTCGGGCGAGACGAGAAGTGCGAGTGCTCGCATCAAATCAGAGGTGGAGAACGCATCTTGAGGTTCAGGAGATTCGTTTCTTTTTTTACAGATTCCTCTTGCTTCAAGCGTCTCAGATTGCGGGGCTCCAGTCGTTGGGTCGGAAACGAAAGCTCGATGAAGTTCAGGAGCATTCGCTTCGAGATCAGAATTGCGCGAAGGTTGGTGGGTCACTTGAGGTATGAAGGCTTCTGACGATATGGAGGGATTGAGTTTCCTTGAAGATCTCGTTCCTGTTGTGTTGAGCGGTGAATTAGAAACGTCGAGTGGACTCATCGAATCATTGGAATGAGCAGAATGGGGAGACACAGATTTAAGAGGCATGGGAACAAAATTCGATGGAGTAACGCGCGTCTTCTCTAAATAATTATCATCTAGGAATAATCGAATACGTTGAAGTACAATTCGAAGAGCAACATCAGGAGGAGAGAGACGAATAACAGATTCCAATTCTAAGAGTTCTTGTCTCCATATCACAGAAAATGGAGAGTGGGATCCAAGAGGCGATGTCACCCATGGAGGCGTCACGTACTGAATTTTAGACCGTTTTGGTGGTTGATCGCTTTCATCATGTGGAGCTGTGGGACTTTCTGCCTGATCTTGAACTTTTGAAGTGGCATCATCTGTATTGCTGAGCAATTGAGCTGCAATACTCGAACTCTCTTGCGTGTCTCCGTTTGTTCCAAGTTGCGACCAGGAATGTGGTTGATCGGTTTGAGTTCGTCGCTGGGATTCCGAATAGCGTGGTGAACAACAGTCTTGCAACGCCTTTTCCGCACCACGATCGTTGAGAAAATTGAGTGTTTGAGACAACGCGCCTCGAGGAGTTCTTCGCGGCGAGTGTCCCAAAACGTGTTCCGAGCGGAATGTGGCACGTGTGTCGTCGCAATTCCTCAATTCAACGCTTTGATTCCAAGTATCTGTCAACGCGGCAGACGACCAACTTCTCTTCCGTCTTGATGGAATATGAGGGCGTATCAGTGGCTCGCAGTGCTGATGTCCTTCGATAGATGTTGAAGTCAAACTTTGGCGCAAAACTGGTTTATGAATATTCGATTGTTGGAGTGATAAGGTTGGGCGATAGGCGGCTTGATCTTCAGAACAACTTTCATAATCGTCATTGTCACTTAAATCGAAATTGTCATTAGAGTCACTCTCATCTTGTTCTCGTTGAATAGCTTCTTTCGAGCAAACTTTGACTTCCTCCATTACTGTTTTTCTTGGCGAGTCTTTCGTCGCGCTTGTTGCATCCTGCTCGTTTTCTAATTCTCTTTGAACGGTTGGAGACGAAAGGAATTGGGACGCAACGCGCGATTTATCAAGAGCGTCGACCTTTGTGTCTGATGATAAAGCTCTTTTTGTAATTTTTAATCTTCTCTTTGAAATCAAAGATGAACGACAAGCGTCTCTTAATATCGAGGCGACAGTGCGTGACTCTTTGAAGTTGGGATTGTATTTTAATTCCTCCCCCAGCAAATAAGGGACAGTTGGAGCGGGAAAAGGGAGACTTCGTAAATGCATCGCTCGATAAAGACTTCCACAAAGAGAAAAATATTCTGATGGGATTGTCGGACATTCAGGAGAATTAAGAAGATCCGAAAGAATTCGTTTCGTGTATTCATGTCCGGGAAATACGAGCGATGACGGATGACAATGTCTTTCTAGATGCCAGAAATTGTTGAACATTGTGGTACGATTCTCCTCAAAAGGGGCTCCACAGCCACCAAGAAACAAAGTATCGCCAGTGAAGAGACAATCAAAATTCCCCAAACAAGGAAGTTTATAAATCACTGACCCATGAGTGTGACACGGAGATTCAATGACTTCGATACAAACAGAATCCGATGAAACACCGATAGAAATTGAATCCCCATGAGAGACACGGTGAGTGCAACAATCAACAATATCACGCCAACCGCCATAAACAGAAATCCCAGGAAGCTTTTTCAGGAGTCCCTTGTTGCCCCCTTGATGGTCCCTAAGAAGAAACACGAGATTGATTGCTGATGCTCCAAACCATCAGCTTGCTTACCAATGGTGATGCGTTGTTAGAATTTTGTCAATCGCGATGGGACGTCCGCCGTAATGGGAAAAAGAGATCGTTTGAACGGCTTCAAGAACAGCTTCAGAATCTCCAGCATCAATGACAACAGCAGACAAAGCATCAGGTGATTGTGATGCTGTTGTCGATAGAACAGAAACAGGTTTAGTGGGATCAGCAGTTGCGGATTGATGTTTTGTGATGTGGGTGGTCCGGTCTTCCAAGTTGGTTGGTAACAAAGTTGCTGGAGTTCCGTAAAATGAACCTCGATTGACAAGAAGATACGCATAATTATCAGAAAGGCAAGGAATTGAGTGAATGCTAATGAATGACCCTGATGCAGTTGTGACGTCAGTGCGGCCTGAACGTGAATGGGGTTTACCGCCCGTTGACCACTTCAAAAATTTGACATGAAGGGATCCGATTCGGAGAATATAAATATGTCTAACGAAGAGTGTCAATAGAACTTGGGTACAACCAGCAAGAAGAAGTCCCAAGAGACCTGAGACGATTTTGAGAACCAAAAATGCAACAAGTGTTGGAATGAATATGAAAAGCAGCAGGAAGATGAGAAGACTTGATGCGAAGGCTTTCCATCCTAAACAACATTTTCGCTGAAATGCGATTCCTTCTCGCATTTCAATTCTAAAATTTCTTGATGGTATCTTCCTGTTTTTGAATCTCGCGAAACAGAAGTAGGAGCGTGACTGTTACGGACAGTTCTTGCGGTTTTTTAAAAGGTATTGAATAAAACAATTTTGCAATCAAACAAATTCATGTGATGGTCTTTTGCCAGCACCTCCATCGTTAGCTGAGCAACTAGGATCACTCAGCTAAGACGCATGCGGCCTTCGCTGCTTCCTCAAGATCGTCAATTATTTGACAACGAATTCCTGAATTGTCGAGAATCTCTTTCCCCTTTTCCACACGATTTCCGACCAAGCGAACAACCAGAGGAAGTTGCAGACCCGTTGCCTTCGCTGCAGCAACCAGACCCTCCGCAATCACATCGCACTTCATGATTCCTCCCTTTGAAAATATTGATAAACACTACCGAGAGGAAACTGAACTTACGAAAATATTCACAAAAATCACTTTCACTCTCGAATCACGCTGAATAATTCTGAAGGCTTCTGTCACCTAATGAATAGAAGTGGGGGAGTTAGTTGTGGGAAATGACACTCACCTGATCAACATTAGCTCCACCTCCAACATCAAGAAAGTTGGCTGGCTCTCCTCCGTGGAGTTTGACAATATCCATTGTAGCCATAGCGAGTCCGGCTCCATTCACGAGACAGCCAATTGTTCCATCCATTGTTACGAAGCTCAATCCGTGTTCTTGAGCTTCCCGTTCGCGAGGGTCAATACGACTCGTGTCTGAAATACCGCGATAGTTCAGTTGGATAAAATGCCCGACAAGTTATCAAATAGGAGATTGACTTTGTTGCACTCACCTTCCATTCCCATAATTTCTGACTGCCGAAATGCTGCATTGTCATCAAAATTGAGTTTCGCATCGATGCAAACAACTGAAAGAACTCAATATTACTGACAATAGTTATTCACTTACGATGATCAGGACACTTGTCCGTGATTGCTAGAGGATTGATCTCAACTGTAGTCGCATCTGTTTTGACAAACAAAGCAAATAATCTCGCAATCTGATCCGCGACATTCAGAGGGAATGCTTGAGTGTCAGTCGCAACTCCCAACGCTTTCGCAGCTTGAAGACACTCATCGCGTGAAATGTCTTGAGAATTTTTTAAAACGATCTGATTCAAACAAAAATGAACATTTTTTCGGCTCAACTCCTTATCACCTTCACAACCGCATCGGGATTCGTTTTCGCAACTTCCTCGATGTCCATTCCACCCTGAGAGATAAACCATTAGAAGGCCGGGAAGATTCATCGCCCACTTGTTTGCTTATCACAAGAACTGGACCACCAGCAGTCGGATCCAAGACGATCGCCAAGTAGAGCTCTTTCATTATATTAACACCCTCAAGAACAAGAACTTGTTGAACTGGCTCCCCCTCAGCAGTTGTTTGGTGCGTCACCAGTCTGTAGCCAATCATTTGCGAAGCCATTTGTTGCGCTTCTTCGGGAGTCGAGCATATTTTGACGCCTCCCTTCAGTCCAGAAGTTAATGTGCCTTTGCCGCGACCACCAGCGAGAACTTGAGACTTGACGATGATATCGTTTGCCCCAGTCTCCTTCAACTGCTTAGCGACTACAAGGAAAAAGATTCAATGTGAAATAATTGGATGGCGCACTTGTGAAAACATCTTGTGGCGTTGATGCTACACCTCCACGCTGAACATTGAGACCAAATTTTCCTAAAATTGCTTTCGATTGATATTCGTGTAAGTGCAAAGAGCGACGTTGTTGGTGCAGAAAGTGTGAAGAACGCAAAGAACGAAGAAATTGTACAAAACTCATTATTGAAATATTGAAGTATAAAACGGATTACTAGATTGAAGTTCAGTTTGATTTCGCAATGCAGAATTTGACCTCATGCAGACGCAGCCAGATGCGGTCCAGGACGCTCCAATCACTGTTTCGTCGCTTCTTTCATTCAGCGTCATCAGGAAGTGCTAGAGATCTTGTCGTTATTGGCGGGGGTTCTGGGGGTCTTGCACTTGCTAAAGAGGCATCCAAACTCGGTGCCTCAGTGACACTCTTTGATTTTGTTCGGGTACATAAGACGCAAGATTTGTGTTCCCTCATTGTCTTTTCCCCAGCCTTCTCCTCATGGGACTCGATGGGGACTTGGAGGAACTTGTGTGAATGTGGGATGCATTCCGAAGAAGTTGATGCATCGATCAGGAACACTGGGAAGAGCTTTAAGAGAAGTGAGTGAGTGTTCATCATCAATCACTCACTTAGAGAAGAATTTCAATCAGTGATCGCTTGAAAGAATTTCAATTAGTGATCGCTTGAATTGATATTGCAGGAGTGCAGCGACTATGGATGGACAACCGTTTGCCCATCTGTTGTTGATTGGCAACGTTTGTGTCAAACGATTCAAAATTATATCAAGAGATTAAATTTTGGATATCGAAATTCCTTGCGTGCTGCAAATGTTGAAGTGAGCTCTACTGCTTCAATTGTTTGGGACATGTTTCAACCATTTCAGTATATCAACGCATCTGCTTCATTTCTATCACCAACTCGAATTCGATATTTTCATAAAGAAGAAGAGAAAGTCATCGAAGCGTCGCGAATTGCAATTGCTGTTGGGGGTCGACCATCCATTCCCACCGTAGGATCCTCCTTAACGATTGATTTTCTACATTCAGATATTTCAGATTGAAGGTTCTCAGTTCTGTATAACTTCTGATGATATTTTCAGTCTAACTCATCCACCTGGTCACACTCTAGTAGTCGGAGGTTCTTACGTTGCTCTCGAAACTGCAGGATTTTTGAACGATTTGGGTGTCAGTCATTCAAATATTTGGACGCGCCTATTTTCACTCTTTCTTCAGTTTCCAGTCAAACTCTGTCTTCGCTCGATTCCACTTCGCGGGTTTGATCGTCAATGCGCTGAAATGGTTCTTGATCATTTAATTGCTGCTGGAGTTGAAGTAGTTAACGATGAACCAAGTGCCATCATTAAACAAGAAGACGGGCTTTTACTTGCACGTCTCAAAAATCAAAGTGAAATTTCGGTGAGACTCAACTCTCAATTCGTAGTTTCCACGTTCTTGTTTATAGAATCTTAATACAGTCATCATGTGCGTCGGACGAAAACCTGAATTGTCCTCGCTGAATCTTGAAGCACTTCCCCACGGCGGACCTCGTCGAACTGCTAAAGGATTTCTTGATGTTAATGAATTCGAAGAGGTACTCACGAGTCTCTCGCGTGTCATTGTCACTGTTGGTTCTCCAGACATCGTTAGAGAGTGTTTATGCTCTTGGGGATGTGATAGGACGCGCTGAACTGACTCCAGTTGCGATCAAAGCAGGGGAGTTGTTGGCGAGGTAGTTGATGTTGAATCGATAATGCGCTCCATTCCACTTCTCAGACGACTTTTTGGTGATTCGAAGCAATGGATGGACTACAGCAATGTGCCAACGACAGTTTTCACGTAAGCTCTATCGTGCTGGAATAGATTTGATTCATTTTTTTCAGTCCTATCGAATACGGGTGTGTTGGAGTTTCTCAAGAGAGAGCGGAGGAAGTGCACGGCAAGGAGAACATCGAGATTTATGTGCAAGAGGCAAGTTGTAGATTAGACACAACGAATATTTTATTTTAACGAATATTTTATTTCCATTCTTCAGTTTGATCCTATTGAATTATCGTGCGTTGAGCGTCCTTCTCATGAAAATGTTAAGATGAAGGATTCTGGAAGACTCACCTGTTTGGCTAAGCTGATTTGTTTGAAAGATTCTTCAAAACTTCGTATTATTGGAGTCCATTTTGTTGGTCCAGATGCAGGAGAAGTGATTCAAGGTCTTGCGCTTTCTGTTACACTTCGGGCTGATAAATCGGATTTGGATCGTTTGGTTGGAATTCATCCGACAAATGCAGAAGTTTTTACACAAATGGAAACGACCCTGCGATCGGGATTGCCCTATAGAGTCTCTGGTGGTTGCGGGGGAGGAAAGTGCGGCTGATTGATTTTGATTTCCACAGTTTTCTCTGTCTTGATGTTGACATTATCGGGGTAGCGCGCTTGCTGTTCATGTTGTGGAAGCGGCTTTTGCTTCGTCACCCAGATAAGAGGTGTTAGGCATACCAGCTTTAGCAGAGGATAGCAGACACTTTTCACTCTGATTTTTCAGATGAATGAGTTACCGACGAGCAATACTGGAGATTAAAACAAATTTTAAGATGTTTGATTATGAAAAACCTCAACTTTAATCAGGGCAGCATCTGAACTGAAGGGAGCTTTTGAATTTTCTTCATCTTGAAAACTTACCTTTCATTAATCAACGCGTACGTTCCATTGTGATCGATTTCAAATACATCATCTGATAAAACTCGAATTAATGGGAATCATTTGGGACATTGTACTTACGATCCTTCAATGGCTTTCGTGGTCCACCATCAAATGATGCATAGAGTCCTTTCGCAGGAGCGACCATCACGACTCCAAGCTGATTGGTTGACATGTATAAAAACTCGTCTGAACAAACACTCACCATCGATCCTGCAAGTGATTTATGGGGTCCGTATGTGGTTTTTGGTTCGACTTGGATTTGGGCTGATGACCCCCAATCGCCTCTAAGTATCGGAGCCACGTAGACGCCAGGAACGAGTTCTGCGCGGTCTTCATCAAGTAATTCTTGAATGTGAGAATCCCCAACTGCCACAGCTATGAGAAGATGAGAGACTAATGAGAACCACCAACTGACTTTTTTGTCGCTTTGTACCCATTTATACGAAAGTCTTTATAAAATCACATTTCTCTTTGATTTGCTCGACATGCAGTTCTTTGCAGATTTTCCTGACTCTCTCTATTTGGGGATGCCGGCACGTCAACGATTTCTGTTTTGGGGCTCTGCAAAGGTTTTAGTTTTCGTGATTGGAATCATTTTGCATGGAGCGTCCGCTTCAGTGGACAGATTCTTCCAGATTTCAAACCAAATTGTTGAAGTGGACCGACATTGTTGGATTTACAACATGGAGGATCCTTCTCATAATGCTGCTCTTCCCTCAATTGAATTTCAATGTCAACAGAAGGAGACGGAAGGGATCAACTTGTTCTCATTCACAACAATTGATTCTTCTTCAACACTTTCATCTAAGAGGGACGAGCAAAGTGTATCAATACAGATATCCGTTAACAATGGAGCAGAACGTCCCAATTCGACAGTCGCGGTCTTTTGCACGACAGGGGGATCATCGCCAATTAATATGCCCACTCCATGTTTCCAACTCAACATTGTCATTCTCGTTCCGCTTGTGCCTCATCCGGCCCCAAATTTGCATCTTCAAGTTCTTGAGAGTTTTCCCACACTCCAACTCGAATGTCTTCCAACTCCCATCACTCGAATATCTCATCCAACAGACTCTTCCTTCTATCTGGCTCTTCAGTGCTCCCATCCGTGTTTTCTTTGGTTCTCTTTTTCTCAATCAATTCCAAAACTGAAATCCAAACATCGGTTCGGCGGAATTCAATCAAGTGAATTTCTTCGCATATTTCCTTCTCAGTCCCAAACCAACTCACGTATCGATGTCTTCGTCGGGACAGTTGATGGATTATCTGTCCGACAATACGTTCTAGTGTTCGACTGGAATCACGCAGCTGAAAACCCCGATCATCATCATCATCATCTATTGGAGTCCTTGGAAGTTGTCCATCGTGTTCGATCTCTGGGCAGTCTTTATCCTCCTTTCAAGCCTCATCGCTTTGTTTATTATTATTGGGTCGAACGAGATCGATTTCTTCAAGGGTCTATTCTGGCTCGACTATCATTCGCATTGCAGAACAGTCAGCGCACGCATTGTCGCACTCATTCAACGGACAGAGAGGTCCAAGCGATCATTGAACGTCCCAAGATGGGCCGAAGAATGGAAGATGAATCAAAAATCGATGGTATTCGAATCGTCGACTTCAGAGAAATGTCCAAGAGGTTTGAAGTGATGATTTCAAAAACTTCTAATTTTGACAGACAGACAGCTTTGATAGTCTTAGAATGTTCCCAATCGGATAACACAACTGATGACGATCCAACTCGATATCTTATTCATCTACTTCCATTCGATTTGTCGCAAGGATCTCATGATGACCGACTTATGATTGACGTTCTTGGAATGGATGAGCCAAAGTCTTTCATTCTTGATCTATCACCAGAGTGAGTTCCACGCGTCTTCATCTTATCCAACACAACATTCCTCTTTGATAGGTTTGTTTCTCCTATTGATTTCATTCTTCCCTTCCACGCAAGTCATCAAGACACTTGGATCACATTCAAAACAAACCGCAAAATCTCCAACATCGATATTGATGGTATGGAAACTGAATTTCGCTCTTTGGTTTCTTCATTTGAGTTTTTTGGATTCAGGATTTCCAATCGATGAACAATTGGGTCTTTCTCCTGCTTTTCGAATCTCACCAGAAGAATCAATTCAAGGACGCGCATTCCGACTTTCATTCAGAACACATCGAACCTTCATAAGACAGGAATTGATTATTCGTTTCAAAGGGTGAGATGCATCAGCAAATGACATTCAAGCGTCACTGGAACAATTCAGTGTCCACTGCTGTTCGGATTCCTTCAGACAACAAGAATTTCATCCTTCGTATTCCTTGAATGATTCTCTTCTTCCTGGTGCAGCTCTTCTCATGACAGCTTCAGCACTCATCCTTCCCGCAATCTATCCTGATGCGTATCTCGCTGACTCCATCCGAGCTCTACAAGTGAGTCAATTTGCCCATCTGATACTCACAGCTGTTCTTTATTCTAGCTGCTAGTTGCATTGACCCTTTTTCTTGATCCTTTCACCCCAATTCACTTCAATTCGGGGTCTCTAGTTCTCGGGATACTTCCCTCAAACCTTCAACCACCAGATCAGTTTCAGTTCCCTGAATTCCGACCAGTCAAGCCGCGTGGAGATGCTTTCATTGAAATTGTCCGCAGTAAGCCCCCGCGCTCGTCTTACACCGAATGGAGTCTTCTTCCATTTTAGAAAGACTAAGAATTTTAGAAATCCCCTTCGGTGCCATTTCTGTATCGCACAATGCAACAATTGATGTAGTTTTGGGGTCTAAGAATGTAAGTTCGACGCTGCTTCGATCTTTGGCATTGCTGCTGCGTTTTCAGATGAGCAGGATTTCTCATTGGGCTACCCGTATTTCAGCTTCGATTGCTGGTGTTGTCATCCTTGCTATCGCTCTGCTTGCGTATTCCTTAACACTTCTTTGCCTTCATTTCTATCGAAAGCCCTGGCGCCAATCTCCCACCCCTCATTCCATCAACTTGCAGCCCAAAGATGATTCTGATGTTGAGATCATGACAAGCGGGAGAGACAGTAGTCGCACCATATTGACTCCGAGACGATGCACTTCTTCTCGTTTAAGAGAACCACTGACAACTCCGATTGAGTCACTCTCTATCGTTCCAGACTTTCTTGCTTTCGTGGATCTCTTGTACATTCCTTTGCTATTTCACGGGTTTGTTTTCATTTTTGTTTGTACATTCATGGGTTTTGATAATTCTCAATTCTTTTTTTCCAATTTTTTACCGCATTTTCTACAGTATCGATTTCCTCTCGTTTCATGTTCTCTCCGTTCCGTCGCCCTTCCGTTGGGAATTTTTTGCGTCTCTCTGGCTTTCTTTTTTTTTGTGATCACATCTGGACGTCTTGTCTCTTTATTCAAGTAAGCCAAATAACATTTAAACTTCAGATAACATTTAAATCCTTCATCTTCTTGCTCAGATCATCAATTGTATTCTCCAAGTCACTTCAACGGTTTCATTTCGAACACTGCTCATCACTCTCCGCAGTTACCTATTCCTCCATGCCATGGAATTTGCTTCCGTTATGGAGCCGGTTTTGCTCTCGGTAGGAAGCCAGGTGAACAGCAGGTAATACGTTTTGCTCACTTTTCAGTCGTTTGCATGAAGCTTGTCCCATTCTGCATCCAATGAGTGACGGACAGCTCAAAGGCTTTGTCTTCGCCGCAGAAACGCTTCAAGCAACCCCGTCCCTTGAATCTCCAATCCGTCGTGAACCTCAAGAGAACACCTCCGGCTACGAATCCCCGACTGTTGCCAATGAGGTTCCAACTGAGCTTCAGAGATTGTTATCATTCCCGATCCAGTCTGCTACTACGTTTTGGGACGCCCCAGATTTTCCATGCGATTTCACGATAATTCCACCCATCTGTACATTGGCCATCGATTTAAGGGAATTTCTTGCAAGTGGGAGAGAAGATCAGTTATGGATTTCACTCAGCAGAACGTCCTTTTTATTGGAACCTGTTCGGGCTTCATGTCTTGGACATTTTTCTGCAAATTTTGTTTTCGAAAGCGAAAATAACCAAGCGAGAAACATCAAAGTCAACCTCCGCCTTCAATATCAACACTTAATGATTTTCAGTCAAATTCTGGATCAAATTGTTTTAAATGCAAATGTGAACAATCTTGATTTTCATCAAAGTGGTATCAAACAAAGGAGCCTCAATTGTGAAAGTCTCTACCGACGCTCTCCACGGGGATTGTTTAGCCTGTTTCTTATTGAACGTCTTCTCTTCTTTTGCCTTCTGACTTTTTGGGCATCGAGCGTGGCTTTTGATTTTCTCCAGACAGGTAGGGCACACTATAATCCGATTTTATGTTACAATACTGTTTTGCCCAAGAATTCAGATTCACTGCGATCATCTTGGCCCTTAGCGTTGCACTTCTACAAATTCCATCCCATCTCCTCACTGCAAAGTCCCAAGCATTTCGTGCACTTCAGCAACGTCTTCGTCAACAGCGTCAGGTTAGTTTTTCTGGTTTTCTTCGTCGTGACTCTCTCCATTCTTCTCTCAGGATGCTGCCATCACTTTCCGACAGTTGGGCCCTCCAATCACAAAATCCTATTTGTGGCCTTTTCAAGATTCGCAACTTCGTTTTCAGGTACTAGTCTTCAATTTAATAATGTTTCTTCTTCTTCATATTTTCCCCCCCTCCAATTCTTCAGCTCAAGCAACTACAGAAGAGCAGAGCGCTGAAGACAACACTGATGGCATTCATCCAGAATAAGTTTGGGACGCTAAAGTCTTTCATTAAGACTGATGAACGATCCTTCTTTCTCTTCAACCTCTTCTCTGGATCTGTAAGTTTGATTTTTCTTTGTTTTAATCATTTTGAATTCCAACTCTTTTCTTCCAGCCAGGATTCTTATTCGTAGTTTCCATATTCCTTCTCTCCGTCACCATTGTTCCAATAGCTCTTCCTCTCGCTATTGGATTGCTAATAATTCACTTCATTGTTTTGAGCTCATCAAATCTGAATCTTCTTAAACAAAGTGTCTCTCTTGCTATTCGTCAATTTTATTTTCATTTATGTTTATTGAGATTCACTTGGAAATCCTTCTTAATCTCCCTTCCTCCACCATATCAAGCGCTTTCCATTACTTCCACATTCTCATCTGCCCTTCATGCTCCCTATCGCCAAGTTGAAGTCTGCTCTCCACGTTTAAGGGCTGAATGCATTCCACTTGGATTGCGTCTTCACAGCGAGATCGCAAGCCCCGAGTTTCAGTAGGTCCCTCCATCTTCTCCAATTCTCTTCTATCCCTCTGTTTGCAGATTAACGAAGACTCTTTACGTTTTGGGATCTTGGAATCTCTTGCTTGGACGCCAGCGCAAGATTTTATCCGAACTTCCTCTTTCTGTCCCGCTTCGGACCGCGCTTTCATTGTCCGATCCACGCGGTGTGGACCTTCCCGTTTCTGGTTCAGTTGGGTCGATAGAAATCGCTCCAGACTCCTTCAAGCTCTCAAGGGTCGCATCAACTTCTCTAATACTGACAACGCCTTTTGAATTCAGGCAAAAGATGCAATTGCCGTCACTGAATCATCATGGCTATTCCATCAGTTGTGATCTTGAGAGTAATTCACTGGTGATTCGAGGGCCTTTGCTTTCCAAAGGATCTTCCTTTTCTGTGAAGCTTGCGTGTCAAACAACAGGGGAATTCAAATGGACGCATCATCATTGCAATCCATTCAAACAACGGAGAATTGTCCAGCAGAATGAAGAGATCATCAACAGTCCTCATCCCTTCTCTAATCAAAATCCATCATTCTTTCCTCTTCTTCCTCATTCGGGATCCTCCCATATGATAGATGGGACTCCAACGACAAGAACAACAAGAAGCAATTTATCGCATCTCTACTCTAGATCAGGCAGTTTCACTCCCATGCAGGCTGATGAGAAAACTCTTTTCTATCATTTACGTCTCACATCTGTGTGCTCTTGTACAGCAGCTGGACGTTTAGAGGTTCATTTTAATGATGATTTCGACCATTTGACCCCGTTGATCGAAGAAGGTGCTCGAGTAGAAACTCCGCGTGGAGAGTCACTTCAGCTCAATGCGTCTTCGAAACAGGTACGGCTCTGTCTCTGATTCAATGCACTTCACTACTCAGTGTGTCTACGATGCCGTCGCGCGCACTCTTGTTCTCCGACATCCACAATTCCGTCTGTCGCGCCGAGAAACAGGAACAGGCGTCTATCTCGTCACGGTGGAGGCTCTCGACTTATCTGCCATTCCATTACTCGAAGAGCGGAAACAGTCTGAACAGGAGAATGACGATTCACTCGACGCTGAAATTGCTCTTGGTGAAGCGCTTCAATCGATCATTTCTGACGACGTTACAGTCGAGCAGGATGGCGTCATTCGGATCCCAATAGATTCAGAATTCGACGGACAATCATCGCGACCTCTTTTACCATTCATGTCTCAACAACGATTTCGTTTAGTGAATCATTCCTATTGCATGGAACTAGACATTGATGGCTCATTGACTGATGCTCACCAATTTCGAATGGCTTCCAATGGTCCAACTTGGCTTCAATCACGCGTCCCATCCGACGTCTTCATTGACGTTCCTTGTACGTTTGTTCAATGCGTTTCATTCGATCCCCCAGTCCATCGAGTCCTGCCCAAGTGAGTGACTCGTATCATCTTCACAATTCGTTTCCTTTTCGTCTTTCAGCTTTCTTGCTGCACGAAATGAGTGTTTAGCGCAACTTGACGAGTTGGATGGTTTCCGTAGTTATTTAGAGGAAATACAATCGAGTCACTCAAGTTATCTCTATAAACCTGCGAGATCTGGCGTATGTTGGAATTGAGGGACGAATCATAGTTGTTACTCTCGCAGACAACTGCTCTTGATCTGTTTGGAACACTCGACGTTACTGAAGAAATCTTAACAACCAAGATACGAGAATTGGGAGAGGCAAGTGTTGCGATCGAATCAGTTTTATAAAAATGTTTCTCAGCTGGCGGATATTGTGGATCGATGGAGACTTGCGTTTGATGCAATCGAAGAAATTGATTCAGAAATTCAAAGCGACAAACATGAACGCTCTGGAGAAATCTTTTCAACATCTCGTACGCATGATTTGGTCGAATTGACTCAGGAGTACAAAAATACGTTGAAAGGATTCTGTTTCCCGTTGAATGTCCCTGAGAGCCACTTGAGCCGTCCGGTATGTGTTGCGTTGATATTAAATTTCATGATTTGGGACTTACAGAAAAGTCGCGTTCAGCGACGGATGGGATGGACCTCAAAGATAGAGGCGTGGTTGAAAAATGAAATCGGTCTTCTCGATTGGACAAATGAAAGTCGTAATTGGGACATCCCGACAACAACAGAATCATCAATCGTCAGTCAAGGCATTGAGTGGGACAATCGTCGTCTCGCTCTGGCAAGTGAAATCGCACTACTTGTCGATCGACATTGTTCATCGTCCCATTCTATTCCCCATATTGCGATTCCAAGATCAGTCGTCGTTCCAAAAGGTATCGTGGCCCTGATGCTGAACCGCGAACAAATTCTTCTGCTCAGAACGGCCGTGGGCTCCCGTCTCATTGCAGTCTCGAATGTCGTTTGTTCGAGTCTGGCAAGTCGATCAGCGAAATCGTCCGGACTGGTCAGCAGATCCCGTTTGGCTTCCCGTTCTCACGCGCTTGTCCGGATCACGCATCTACTTTCTCATGCCAAATGCGTCGGATGGTGACCGCTTCGTCGCCGACTTTGAAACCGAGCAAAGCGTCACAGGGTGGTACATCGAGCTGTCTGCCTTCGAATTGGCTTCTGTTTTTGCTTCACCTTTAGAAGTTTCGCTTTCTGAAGATCCTGCACTCAGAGCAATGACTTCAATTGTTCAACTGACTAAAAATTCAAACGGTCAAGTTGATGATGGGGTAAGTCAACCTCCAATGCGTCTCTACCGTTTGTTCTTCCTCACAGTATTGTCGATGTATTGAGAATGATGGGATCGATAATTTGATTATCGTCAATGGAGCTCTTTCACCTCGAAGTAGAGAAGGGGGAACAGCTCGATCTCCACGACGTTGCGATCGACTTGAAACAAATCTCTCCCGACGATATCGACTCATGCTCGCAAACACCGCGTACTCGAAGGACGTTGGATTCCTCAACGAATCTCCACTCCAAATTCGAGTAACAGAGTCAAACGCTCGATTCTGGAAACATGCGCTTGAGGATGCTGGAATGACGCGACGTCCACCACCCAGTGATATTTGGTGAGTCCAGTTTATCGCTCTATTAAAAGCTTCTCCGTGTCCCAGTTTCGCAGGGAAAGTCCCTCATGAGGCTCCATTTCGAGTTCTTGAACCAATTTACCACATCGATTCTGTCGTGAGACGGGTTGAACCAAAACTTCCTGTTCTTTTCGACCCTCCAACAACATCCGAAGAAGATGACGATATTGAATCCAGTGATTCGAGTGACTCTCAGACAGAGGAACCGCATTCGACGACAAGCCAGCTAAAACGATCGAATTCAAAAACCTTGATTCCAACAATTTCAGACCCCGCGACGGAATTTTATTTCATGGGCGATTTTATCGATCATCGATATTCCGGCAAAGGAAAGCTTTTTATCGAATCATCTTTATTCACAAATTATTCCAATTATTTATTCAAAGATCAATTACAGCATCAAAGCATTTCTCCCTCAACCCGAATAATGGAAACATCGCCCTCTTCTCCTTTAGCGTCTTTCGAATCTTTCAATCTGGCCCCGCGCAGTCCAACGCCATCCAATCATGTTCTAATTTACACTGGAGACTTTTTAGGAGGATTACGTTGGGGCAATGGAGCGGCTCTCTTCTCTGATCGCGTCAGTCCAAATCGTGTATTGATGTTCTCCAATTGTTTCCATATCTTTCCAGAATGGGATTGTATGGAATTTTGAAGGATCCTTCGTCGCTGATGAAATCATTGGAAACTGTGTATCACTCGCTGCAATGCAGTCTTTCCATCGAGTGGAAGTGTCGACTCGCCGTTGTCGTCATTTCGGAACATTGAGGTGAATGTTCCGTACGCAGTTGCTAAAAGCACGTCAGAGATCACCAAGCGTAAGACGGACGGCCGGACAACTCTCTAGTAGGCCTCCCCTTCCACCATCCGCAAGACTAAAACAGCCAGAGACAAAAGTTCCACCGTTAGCGCTCTCGAATGAAACGCGCGTTTATCTGTTTAACTATGAAGACAAGGACCTGAAAAACAGTCGCAAACGACGCATCAAGGCATTCGGGTCTTCCCATTGGATGTTATTCAAAGTGAGGAAACATCGAACCGCTAAAGTCATTTTGTTCTCCAGGGTGAAATTTTCCCTTCAAAAAAAGGAATCCAGCGTGTTCACTCCACGATCAATTTTCGAGGCACCCCTTCTCCCCACCCAGCTCTACTCGCTACCACAATTGAACGAAATCAACCAAAAAATGGGATCCTTCAAAGATCCTCCTGTTGATGAATCAATGATTGTCATTGAGTAAGCATCATCGAATTACACAGAATATCAACTTTGATGATCACTCTGTTTTGAATTGCAGTGTGAGACGGACAACATCAGACGTCCAAGAGTATTTCCGTAAGCGCTTTCAAATGTTGTTGAGTCTCTACTCGGTTATTTCAGAGACGATTTATCTTTCAATGATTCTTCGACCGCACAAATTTCGGATAAAGACCGAAGCACTCGAACGGGTGGTTCCCAAGTCGAATTAAGGGAGAAACGTCTTTCACGGCGAATTCTTCAACAACGTCGAATCAATCCTAATTGGGGATTAGATCGATTATTCAAGAGGCCAATGGAAGGGGACAATTCAGTAAGAGTCGACTCAAACAAAACGACATTCTCTATCGCAGATTTCGAAATGGTGGATTGTATGCTGGGGAATACTGCAAGGGAGTTCCCCAAGGACAAGGATCCTATTTATACTCGTCTCTTCAACGGGTGCCGACTATGAGGAGATAAATATGTTTCTAGTTGAACAAGTTGCATAATACCTCGGCGAATGGCAATCTGGCGAACCTGGAGGGGAAGGAATTTTGATTGCAGAGTTGTCCAGAGAATTCTCTAATCCGAAAGACTTCAACCGCATAATGATTGTTGTCACTCGATATGAGGGAAGATTTAGAGCATCACAAAGACATGGGAGTGGAATCCAATATATAAGGATATTTGAATACAGTTCTCAAGCTGGATTTTATCATGTCCCAAAATGGAATTTATCAGAAGACGCATTTCATGACCCAAATCTGCCTCTTATTTGTGAAATAACTTTGAAAGGAGAATGGAAAGTGAGTTTTAAAAAGTCTGATTATATTCTCTAGTTATCTTTCAGAATGATCTTCTATCGGGAGAAAATAACGAAATTCTTCTTCAAGGAAAAATTCCGGCTGAATTTGGATCGTTTGGCTCGTTTCGGTAAAATTAAATGAAAAGATTCAAAAATCGACAAACAACTCTCCAATGTAGAGCGTACAAAGGTTCCATGCGACTGGGACGTCCACACGGAACCGGACAAATGGTTTTGGGTCTTCCAATCTCTAATGATGGAAATGATGGGAACCCACAGGCAAATCGTCGGTTCTCCCGTCGTTCTTCAAGAGCAAGCATCAAGCCAGATTCGAGCGTTTATTGCCGTATATCTGGTGATTTCGATCAAGGAGTTCTGAATGGGTTTGGGACGTTAGAAGTCAGTAATGAAGTGCTGGATGGAATGACAGATTCTGATGTCCCAAAAACGTTGTATCGAGGAATGGTAGGCTAATGATGTCAGTTGATACTTCAACAAGACACCGATGTTTTATTCGGACTATCTTCTATCGCTTGCAACTTCTCAGCTGGCATTGGTGTTTTCAGTGGATGGATGGGGCGACGGACGGTTTATGCATGACGATGCTGACAGCTACGCCAGAGAAGAGGATCTTTCTCTATTGCGGGGATGTTCATCACGGGAAGCGTGACGGATGTGGACGATTGTATGGTTTAGGAGAAAGTGATGAACTAGCGACGGTTGAAAGAGTTATCCAAGCACAGGCATCTGAATTTCGATTGATATACGATGGAATGTGGGAACAAGATTTACCGCATGGATGGGGGATTGGTGAGATTGGAACTGGAAGGTATGAAGGAGCATGGAGGGAAGGAAAACGAGAAGGGATGGGAAAGTATGTTAAATGGCATCGACCTATTGATGGTATATCGGAATGGAGTCGTGGGTTTAAAATGGGATTTTCAACTTATGATGGAGAATGGAAGGATGATCTTCCCGATGGAGTTGGAGTTTTTATGGATCAGTTTGGAAGGGAAATACGAGGAAGGTGGGAGTGAAGACATTTTCATGATGTTCGCTGTTCTTGGTTCAGGTTTTCTGAAGGTAAATATGATGGAAAAGTGTTGCGAATGTCGAAGAATGTCAAGAAGGTGACTGGAGAGTCACCGTGGTAAGACGTCAAATTCAGAATTATTTTAGTTTGAATATTTTCAGGATAAAATCTCCAGATGTGTTTATTAGAAGTGATTTGTTGGCCGTCGCTGAAACGTCAATGGAAGTTGAAACAATTTTTAGTTTGGCCAAAGGGTTATGGACAAGTTTATGACTGTTTTTGTTTTTTTTATGAGACAAATGGCTTCACTCATCGCTACTCGATCATTTCGTGTATTTTCGGTTCGTGAATTCAACGCTCTCGCTTGTCAGAGAAATAGAAATAACTCCGAAGAAAACTTTTTCAAAACTGTTCATTTATTACATGATGAAGCCAAAGATCTCGAGCAAATATCAACAGAACCAGGGAAATTTGATGATGGAAGGCTCAAGAAGAATAAAGATGATACGTTTCTCGCCAAATTAGGAAGAATTAATAAGGCACTCAATAAAGTTGACGAACGTTCATCACGAAATTCAAGCCGAAGGAGCACTTCACGAGAGCTTCAGCTTCAATCCTCGAATCAGAAGATTTCGCTGAAGATAATGGATGTTGATCGCGTTCCAGTGGAACTGCTTCACCGGCTGTTTCTATCTCAGCTTGTTCGGTGGTGAGTTTTTCTAAATTTTATCTCTGGTTAGCATCAATCGTTTCTCAGGGTTCCGGCTGAGCGATGCATCAGTTTAGCATCAAGAATAGCACGTTGTAGAGATTCAAATAATCAAACAATGCATAGAAACCTTCATGAAGATGTTGTCAAACTGGTTGGTTGTAAGTGAAACAATCCAGAAAAAATCGGATTGTTGTTCCCTAGATGAAATTGGTCCAGAAGTGGTTGCTCTTCTTCCACGCCTCCAAAATACAATTCCGATTCCATTTATGATTGACTATATTCGTCGTTTTGCTCAATTTTCAAAACAATTTATGGCGCAAGCGATTGATCGTTCTCTTGAAGAAAGACTTTTTGATTTTGTCCGGTATGTCACTCTTTTATCCTTCCTCCAGTTTCTCTCTTTTATTTTTCCTCCAATTTTTGTTCTCTAAGATATCGACAAAAACCCAAGGAGATTCCTCTCTTCATCACGTAATGCCTTTCTGGTGTTCTGATTCATTGTGTTCCTTCCTTACCAGTCGCCCCCATTCTCTTCTTGCGTATGTTCATCTCATGAATGATTCGACGGCAAAACGTCTACTCTTGTATAATCTTGAGCCCTCAGCGCGTCATTGGAAGAATTTATCCGAACTGGGATTCCCAACGTCGCGATTACCGATCTCTCAATTGAGTGGCGGAGAAGATGCAACTGCTCCACTCGCGATGAGGACAGATGAGAGAGTGAGACAAATCTACAATATTGATGAATTAGTTGAGTGTCTTGTAGATTGCGAGCTTCGAAAACAGACAAGTCTATCTAGAGAGAAAGCATCGCCTCGGAATCGAAGGATTTGCCACACCAAGTGAATTCCTTCGTGCAGTGAGAAAATGAGTTTCTGATCTGGGATCAAAAATGTTTCGCTTTTGCAGAAAATGGAGTTGATAGACCGTAAAGGTGGTGGTGAGTGGTTGGAGTGATGATGAGTGTTGATGTTCTGATGCAGATATGCTGCCGATTCTGTCGCGTGCACAAAAGGAACTCTCTGAATCTCAACAAGAGTTGAAGAGTATTCTTTCCAAAAAAGATCGAACTGACAGATCGCGAGAAAATAGCAAAAATTCGAAGAAACGGCATCGTAATGAAACCGAGAGATCAGAAAATCCCGTCATAGAAAATTCTACTAAAGACAAACTTGATTGGAAGCTTCCAGCGAGGCAAGCGGCTCAAATTGGAGATTCATCGATTTTGCTGCAAATGAAGAAAGTGGTGGAGAAGGTCGACGACCAGCGTCCACCTCCATTTCTTGCAATTGAGAGCGGGAAAGGAGATCCCCCGCCATCTAATGACGCACGCGCTGTTATAGAACGAGAAGCGAGTCGGTCGGTTTGGGAAGCAAAAACACATAAAATTCGTCCTTTGTTCATTGTTTCCAAAAAGCCATCTACTGAGGAAAAATCAAGTGAACCACCAATAGCAATAGAGGGGGAGAACGCGCTAACAAGTTACGAAGAAGAAGCAGCCCGTCGATGGCGTGACGACTATTCGACTCCAACTTGGTGCGTTTGAGTTGATTGTTGATTGGAAGTGTGTGGTGTAATATCAGGTGGCGTCGCAGACAATTGAGGTGCTTTGTTTATAACAATCGCCAATATCTTCTGACGAAGGAAGGTTGGACAAGATTTGGTGCAACAAAAGAAAAGAAGGCAATCGATGAAGGTGATGGAGCACCCGGTGCAACAAGAGAGAAGGCAATCGATGAAGCACCCGATACGATGGACTGCTTTGCACAAGAGCAACGGGAAAGACGCAGAAGAGTTGAAGAAGAGAAAAACCAAAGGAGAAAAGAAGCGAAGGCAAGACGAACGCGCGCAAAACTTCTTGTTAAAGTGTTTGAGCGTTTTCAATGAAAGGCACGAAACGAGAGTAGAATTATTTTGCAATCAAGGAACAGCTTTGTACTCCAGTTGCATGCTTCTTGAAGGAACTCGTCTCATTATTTTTTGATTTATTTTGGTCACCCATGTCAGCAGGCCAGGACACTCTGTCACATGACCCCCGAAAGCATCGTGATTCCATACTTTCCAGTCGCCTAGAAGACGAATCCAGCTACCAAAATGGTTTTCCTGCAGCTTCTCCCGGTGGTAGTTGGGTCATCATGGAAACCACAGGAAATCCCCCATCAGAGAGACAATGGTGTTCCACTGCTGCTCCTGGGCCTCCATATCTTCGCTTTTGGTGGATTTTCGAAGCACAACAATTCCGTGAAATATCACGGTGGATTTTTTCCAATACGATTCAGGTCTGAGAGAAGCCATTGAATCTGCGAAATAATCGTTCATTTTTCTCGTAGAATTAAGAAAATGGACAGATTTGAGCGCGCAGCCTTTACGTCCATCTCCTCGCCATTCTGCTACGTTTGGTTTCTCATGGAATCGTCTTTTTCTTTTTGGTGGAGCTGGGAAGGTCAAGTCCCTCTCTCAGATCTTTGGTTGTACGATGTTATGACAACAAAATGGTCGCGAGTGAAACGAGAAAATGAAGCGCAAGAATCCAAAGGGGATGACCAGAAAGGTTTCCCGACTGCCACAGGGAACACCATTCGGCAATGGACTCGAACCATCTCACTCTCACGGGCACCTACAGGGGCACATCAGCGAGCCCCTCTAAGTTGGGGACGAGTGTCGCTGCAGAAAATTGGGCCCCCGCGTCGGCATTCGCACAGCGCTGTTGTTTACAACGATAGCATGTATGTTTATGGCGGGTGGATGGCTGATTGGTCCAAGGGTGACAGTGTTTGGCGTCTTGACTTAACAACCCTGACTTGGAATGAAATTGAAGTGACGAAAAGTGCATCCGTCCCCGAGCGTCGATTTGGTCACATTGCAGCTGTATACGACGATCGGATGTACATTTTTGGTGGAAATCGAAGCACAAAGACAACAAATGAAACGTGGGCGTTCCATCTGACGAATCGAAAATGGTCCTCTGATTGAGGGACGCGGGCAGCCAGGCCCCGTAAGTGTGAGTGATGTATTCCTATCACTGCATTGCCAGATATCATGAATCCGTCGCAGGCACACTGGAGTCGTCGTTGAAAACTCTTGGGTTGTTCACGGAGGGGTATCAGGTGAAAGTGGTGAAGTCGAGATCCGCAATGATGCGTTCAGCTTCGATTTTAGATCAGCTACTTGGACCCCATTGCCACAATTGAATGTCAAAATGGATGATCAACCAGTTGATTCTCATTCTGGTTGTGTAGTTTCATCTGAATTTTCCCATACATTATATCTTTTATTTGGAAGACGACGATCAAACACCGCGCCCCCTCCTCCTTATGCTTTTGTTCTTGACGTTTTTCGTCCTTCTGCTCATTTGCAAGTAAGTGCAAACAGTGAATCTCCCAAAGAAGTCTAATTGCTTCAGTTTCAATTCTTCTTCTTTTGTAGATTGAAGACGATGAAGCGTGTCTGATGTCTGCCTCTCGCTTAATAGAAACTCGATCCATTGAGTTCTTCCGTTCAACGATTGATCAACTCTCTGAACAACTTGCCCCAATGAGAAATTCACTTGAAGAGGACGTCTTGCCTTCCTTAGAGAAGCATTTGCAGAGAGTTGCTGCGAAAATCGCAAGTTCAGGAGGCGAAACGGATGACGCTTCTGTAACGGAATGTATGAGTTCTGCACCTGAGTGTAATGCTCAAGACTGCCATGTACTGAAACGGATTGTTGAAGGATTGAAGGAAACTGATCGAATGTACACATCAAGCCTTGAAGGGAATTTGTCGGATAAAGAATTTTCACTTGTTGAAACATTTCTTACAATTTTATCAGATTACTTGGAATGTTCTGAAGAAGAGCTCGATCGATTTATGCACGGCGAAAATCTCCCACTTGAGACTTCCGAGCAACTCAAAAGAATGCTTCCGGCATTGGAGCTGATCGATGACTACAGATGTGAAATTGTGGATGAGTTCATCAGTCCAGGTGTTGAGCGAATTCAAGAGCCTATTGAGCTACCAAGTAAGCACTTGAAAAAGTTGTTCCGACTTTTTTGTCAAGTCTGTCCTCTTTGGTGTTAGAAATAACTCAAAATTTCACTCATCTTGCGAGTGAGGCAGCAGAACAGTTTCAAAAAGCGCACGAAGGAGTAAAAGACAGCAATCTCCCGCCAAAACAAAGAAAAATTATGGAAGTACAAAAAGCCGAAGCTGGAAAATCATTGCTCGCATTGCTACAGAAAAAAGTAAGTTTCAAACAAGAAGTTTGGGTCTTGAACGCCTTTTTCAGACGCACGAAACTCTTGCAATTCTTCAAGCAACTCCTCTGGGTGATTCAGTCAGCATAGAAAAAATGCTGGATGTCTATGATGTAAGCATTTCGAACGTTCACTCTTGGAACGCTGTTCGCCTCAGGATAAAAAAAAAGGCCTTGAAATCGACATCGCTGCAGCTAAAAAGGCTGCTGCAAAGCAAGACAAGGTGTTGTCATACTTGGACAGTAAGACAAGCATTGAAGGGTTATTCTTTTCACGTCATTCCTGCAGAAGTTGCAAAAGAGAAACGGCGTTCGCGATTGGAAACACTTTCGCAATTGGAGGAAAAGAGAGCTTCATTTGTTGCAAGACGCTCAAAGTTGTTGGATGAAATGAGAGTTATGCTTGAGGCAAAGCTTGAAACTTATAACTCAATTCTGGTTAGCACCTGATGCTTCTGTGTTTTGATGCCTCGTTTGCAGCAAGAAGAACGTCAATTGTTGCTTGAAGCAGAACTCTATAAGCGTGAAGGAGATGAAGTGTCTCGACGTATCGCTGAAATGAAGCACTCAGCTGATCGTCCAAGACTTCGGCGTCTTGCTGCTCAGAGCGCATTAGGAAATATTGTTTCGCCAGTGATCGATGCTCTTGCAGCAAAGCACAAAACTATTCTTGCCCAGATGGAGAAAGTTGTTGGCGAACAAGGCGTTGTCGTAGCTGAAGGTGGGAAGTTCGATTGAGGTGAAAATTCATTAATTAGTGCGATTTTTAAGATGCCGCTAAGGATGTTGCGCGATTTGGGTATTTGATGAATGAAATTCAAAGACAACTCGAAAAGCAATTAGCAGTACAAGAAAATTCTCATAAAATGATTCAAAGCAGAATCGAATCCAAAAGGGATTATTTGACGGTTGCTATGGCAGAAGCAGTGAGTACTGATTCAACAGATGTGTGAATGCTGAAGTTCTTCATTCTAGGGACCTGCAACGATCGATGGGACGCAGGGCGATGTTGAAGCTCAAATCGAGCAACTTAAATTGTAATCTCCGTCATTGCTGCTCTCTTATACCTGCTGACCTCCTCAGAACTTCAAATAATCTTCATTCGGAATTGGAGGGAACGAGAAAGAATCTGGCTGAACTGAAGGACATGAATGAAAACTTTAATTTGTTTGTTTCTCTTCTTCAACAAGGTGCTCACGACGTAGGCCACCATAATTGTTTGATCATTTCAAAAATTGTTTCTTTCAAGGAGTCTCATTTTTCAACTAAGAGCAGCATGCATTACATCCTCGATTCTGGGTTTCAATGGGAGGTGGGCTTTTAATAGAAGCTCCCGATATTGAAGTGTATTCCATTCAAACACTTTCAGGATGCCTTGAATTCGGCTTCTTCAGTAGTTCAGCAACATTTCGAACCTTGGATTGCATCCCTGGTGCACAAGTCAGTCCACTCTCTTCATTGCTTCTATTCACTGATTGTCTTTTCCCAGCTCGCCTCCGCGTTTGGCGCCAACCAAGGTGAGCCGTAGAACTCTCACTCGCTGATGGACATGTTTCCTTTTTTTCAGCTCGGGACTTCAGAAGACAACGTACTGTTTTAGTCGTTCATTGTTGACGTCTCACTACGAATCTTTCTTGTCTCAGGCTCGTCGGCCATCCCGAAATCTACCACGCGTTACCGGAAGATCTGCGACAATTCTTCCCCCCAAAGATGTGAAGCGTCTTGACATCAATCGTGTTAACAAACAAGAACGTCCCGGAGCGTCGACTTCAAGATTTTCTGAAGGACGGAGTTTTCGGACAGCAAAGACTTCTGTCACCGCAAGAAGTCATCGGTAAAAATTCAACTTGGGTTTGTCCATATTTTTGTGGCTAATTGATTGATTCGCTTTTTTTTAGCTTTTTTCATGTGGGTTCAGTTTAAGTGAACTCTTGATGTGTTTTTCTGCAATAGTAACCACAAATTATCAAACAATGGAAGACATTTGGTTTTATTGTTGAATCATTTATTGATGTCTAAAATGATTCAAAGTGAACGAGTTTTCGCAATGTCGAGATTATACATTCAGAAATATTCTGAAAATGATCTTCGGAAAATATGAATCGCCCCATTGAACATCTTGACGTCGATTCAGGAGAGTGACATCAAATTGCAACTCGAGTACCGTTTAAACAGAGTGTCATGCAGACGTGAACAATCCGACAGTTTGGGACTTCTGCGTTTATGCGACGGACTTTGGGACTTCTGCGTCGAAAAATTCTGTGGAACTTCAGCGTTTTCCATTCGAGTATTTCTACTTCGAAAGAATGAAACATATAGAATAGTTTCAGTGAGGAGAATACATTCTACCATGCAATCAATAATTGGGACAGTGTGGAACAGAATATGTTCAGTCATGACTTAAAGTATGAAGGAGAATATCAAACGAGATCGAGTGAGTTGAATTAATGTTTCTTTTATGTTTGATTTCTTGATGTTCAGAGTGTGATTGAATCCGATGATGATACTCCTTTACTTGGAGGACACCAAGTTCTTCCCCCCGCGAAGAAGCAGAGAATTGACGCACTGGGAATTGATGTCCTTCCATCTCTCTCAGATGAAGATGATGACAGACCATTGATAGCAGCGACTGCATTAGCCATTGGGGGAACTGCTGTGGACATGGCATCTCAACCCGATGAGTTACCCCCACTCACAATGCCAACACCAAGCGAACTTGGAGCAAAATCGGGAAGCAGACGTGTGACGAGAAAACCAGCGATGGCGGTTGCTTCTCCTGTTGGTGCTGCAAGTGAAATATCGGAAAGCAAAGCAAGCACAACTGTCCCAAAGATTCGACGGGGCCTTCAACTGACCGAAGCGAACTATGAACCAATTAATTGCTGGTGGGAGAAAGAGAGTTCGACTGACGGCATTCAGTGGTGCTATTTGGAGCATAACGGGCTCCTTTTCACTCCGGCCTATGAGCCCCATAGAATTCCCGTTCTCTTTCGAGATCAAAAAATCATTCTTCCCCCTGAAGCTGAAGAAGTTGCAAATTATTGGTGTCAAGCGATAGAATCAGACTACGGGAAAAAGGATAAATTTATCAACAATTTTTGGACAGCTTTCATTTCACGCCTTCCGTCGGATCACGTTTTAAAAAAGGAAAAAGCGGAGTACGCTGATGTTCATTTTTCTTTGATTAAAACTGTAAGTTATCGTTGAGAAATTCAATTACTTTCATCCTGCTTTAATTCAAATCACAACTCGACGACGTTCCTTGCTCATTTTTTTTCCATTCCGTGTTTTTATTTTTAGTATATCGACAAAAATCGGGAAGACCTAAAGGAAAAAAGAAAGAATTTCACAAAGGAAGAAAAAGAACAAGAAAAGGCGAAAAAAGAGCTTGAAGAGGGACCGTATATGTACGCTTTGTTTGATTGGTTAAAAGAAAAAGTTGGATCATATAAATCGGAGCCTCCGAGCTTGTTCAGGGGTCGTGGTGAACATCCAAAGATGGGACAATTAAAAGTATGTAACTCGATTTGAGTCTCAATTCCATCTTCAGTACTTTTGTCAATTCGATTGGATCCCAATTCTCCTTTTTTTAGAGACGAATCTTTCCAGAAGAAGTGACGCTGAATTGTCATGCTGATGCCCCAGTGCCTCGTGTTTCTTCGGAGCTTCCTGGACATTCATGGAAGGACGTCTTTCACGACAATTCTGTTAGTTGGCTCGCGTATTATAAGGATTCCGTTAACGGTCACTTCAAGTATGTCTTTCTGGGGGCGGGGGTCGGCCGTGAAGGGTCAGAAAGACCATTTGAAGTACGAGAAGGCTCGAAAGTTAAAGGATCATATTGATAAAATTCGTCAAGACTATACTGAAAAAATTCAGTCAAGTGACGTTGGGGAGCGACAACTTGGGACTGCTACTTATATGCTTGATGTTCTTGCATTGAGGGTTGGAAATGAAAAGGACAGCAGTGAAGAAGCAGATACTGTTGGATGTTGTTCATTGCGAGTAGAACACATTCTGTTTGATGAAGAAGCGACTTCTATTACTCTAGATTTTTTGGGGAAGGATTCGATTCGCTACTTGAATACCGTTAGCGTTGACCCATTAGTATTCAAAAACCTGATGGGATTCTGCAAGAGAAAAGGGAAAGAGGAAGATATATTTGATCAAATCAATGTAAGCAATGATACACAACTGTCCAATTAGCTGTCTTGTTTCTAGCCGTCAGTCTTGAATAAATATTTGCGAGATCTGATGCCAGAACTCTCAGCAAAAGTCTTTCGTACATTCAACGCATCTAAGACGCTTCAGCAAGAGCTCGATAAACTTGACTGTGAGATTGTGGACGTTTCAAATCCGGAAGCTGTGAAACAATTTTATGATTCGGCGAATCGGTGAGTTCAAGATTGAGAATTGATCTCGTTTTATTGTGACAGTTTCTAGATCCGTGGCCATTTTGTGTAACCATCAACGGTCCATTCCAAAACAACACGAGAGCAGCATGGATAAGATGAAGACGCAGTTGTATAAAATTGAGGAGGATATAAACGAATTGCAAGTATGATGGTATATCAGGGTTCAGAATTGTCTATTCTGGTTGTAGGCTTACGTGAAATGGTTGGGAGGAAGTCAAAAAAAGGCGTTTGCTTACAAGCCTTCAACTCAGAGCGTAGGTTTTTAACTTGGATTTCTGGTGCTTATGATTGTTCAACAATTCTTGCTTCTTAGAAGGATGAAGAGGCTGTTTCTCGTCAATCTATCGTTAAGGCAGGAATGCGAGCAGATGTCGCAGAGAAGAAGATCGCTCAACTAGAGTGAGTGTCATGGATGGAACATCACAATGTTTTTTTTTAACAGAAAGCGGAAACAAAATCATGAATTAAAAATGCGAATGAAAGATGAGAATAAGACAGTCGCGAATTCAACTTCCAAACAGCACTATATGGACCCACGGTGAGATGGTTTCTTCTTCACCGTATATTTTGCTTTTCCAGAATTACTGTCGCCTTTTGCAAAAAATGGGAACTCCCAATTGAAAAGCTGTTCAATACTGGTTTGCGCAAAAAATTTCCCTGGGCGATGTACGCCCACAGCGATTTCAGTTTCTAGTTCGAATTGTTTCATTTTTGGTGCCACGCTTTTATTTGCAACCTCCTTGTCTGTATTGGCTCGGTGATTTCGGCTCCAAAAAGTTGCTTCTGTTTGTGCGAATACAAATTCAGCCGTTAATGTGTTGTTGCCAGTGAATTGATTTCAAAGCACCCGCTAGACGTGACTCAACGTGAGAATGTGTTGATGATTGTTTTCTGTCGCGTGGAGTTGAGTTGCCGAGAACTAGAATGAAATTCCTTGATCGTGACGTTAAAAGGATGTTTGGGGAGAGTAAATCAGAAGAAAAAGGGATTTTCCAGTCAGTTCAAAGAAGAAAATAGGAAGGAAATAGTGGAGGAAAGACTGAATAAACTTTTTTTGGCGAAGTTGATAAGTGTTGTTTGAAGTCTAAGTTTTATTTGTCGTTTTGAAGTTGAGTTTTATTGACTTCATTGATCAACCAAACCACTCAAGCTATAGCCACTCATCAAGACATTTCACGCTGACATGCACAATTTCTCTTGTTATTGGAGCGTGGTACGACTCTTCTTTCCACGCTTCGAAAACCCCATTATTTCTCGCCGGTCGGGGTAACGCCCGATTGTCACCATGTGGGGCGCTAACATTGTTGAATATTCCTGTCTTTCCTTCATTCCAATTCCTCCGACGACAAAGCCATGTCCACATCGAGGGTGCAGTAACAGTTGACAGCGTGATGGAAATCAGGCAGCCAGTTGTGGTGAAGTGTCGTGGATCGCTACAGGCTGGAAACAGAGCATAGACAAGCGGCAGATCCTCTACAGGCTGGAAACAAAGCATAGACAAGCGGCAGCTGCGACCATAGATGAGGGAAGCAATGGCAAGCCAGCTGTGCGAAGTGTCGTGGATCCGCTACAGGCTGGAAACAGAGCATAGACAAGCGGCAGATCCGCTACAAGCTGGAAACAGAGCATAGACAAGCGGCAGATCCGCTACAGGCTGGAAACAGAGCATAGACAAGCGGCAGATCCGCTACAGGCTAGAAACAGAGCATAGACAAGCGGCAGCTGCGACCACAGATGAGGGAAGCCAATACTTATGCCTGCCAATGGGGCCCTCCATAGGTCCAGCCCAATTTCAAGAATGGTCAGTTACAACAGCACTTCACGGGTTAGCACCAAAAGATCAGCAGCACGTCTTTATTTACCAAGATAATGTCATGATTAGTCATGATGAAAATGAACTACCCGAAGCAACCCGAATTTATAATCAAGTGAGCAACAATTTCCTACAAAAAGGAGCAACAATAAACTGGTTGAAAACTAAAAAGCCGACAAGCAATGCTCAATCCATCTTGAGCTTCAACATTAATCAAGGAGAAGTGACCTTCAAACAAGAAACAATGCAAAAAGCTATCAACAAGATAAAGAAAATTCTGAATGAACTAGTGCCGTCGAAGCGAACGCGGGCCCAAGGTCTAGGGTCGCTAAATTTTATAGCACGGGCATACCCGCCTTTGACCCCATTGCTATCACCTTTATTCAGCCACATGACGACTCTATCTGATTGGTCAACTACTAAAGCTATTGAAAAAGAAGAAAGGCAACAATGGATTAAAGTACTTCAACACTTGGAAGGTACCCTCGCACAGCAAGACTTGACAACAACTTATGATCAATTCATCTTCACTGACGCATCGGAGACACATGCAGGTCTTTATGTTGACGGGAAAGTCTATAGTGAACGCCTCTGGGACAAATGGCGAAGCTCAACAGCAAATGAACTCCAAGCAATTGGTCAAGCAATTCGAAAAATCGACTTCAAAAAGAACCCATTATGGCAAGTTGACAACTACAACGCAGTACAACTTTTAAAAGGCGAAGTTCTCCCGAAAGCCCCGGAAATCAAGAAGATTCTTCAAAAAATCTGGCAAAAACTACCTTATGTAACTTGGAAATTCGTGAGTGGTCACAAAAATCTTGCAGATGAAGCATCAAGGCCGGAGCAATCAGTCCAGCACTGTAAAAATCAAGCGCTGAGGAAATTCCAGCAGAAGCTGAAGGCAAAAAATTATAAAAATAGAGTAGCTGAATTCTTAACAAATTTTTAATAATTTTCCGTACCTGATAAATCTGTTTTTCGAACTTTAACGCAAATCAGTTCCTCTCTGACTGTAATAACAAAATTGAAATTAGCATGAAAATTGAGCACTGACTCAGCGCAACTTGATTCCATATTTCGGCCAATAGCAAACCCTAGCATTCTGTAGCAAAAGCAATTAGTTAATACTAGAGCAAACATTCAAAATTCAGAATATCACGTCCAGACGCCATCGGAACAACAGCCAACGACTTCATCAACATTCCAATCACCCGCAACGAACAATCATCACCTGATCCGACCATCCAATATGCAAGAAGAGCATTATGTTCCGAGGATTTACAAAATTCCGAAGCTTAGCGGATATCGAAGAAGAAATAGTAAGAAACTGGTGCACTTATCCGCCAACATTACGACCAAATATTGCTCATCTCTTGTCAAATATGCGGATTAAAGGACCTTACTGGGCGAATGTAGCCTTCGAAGCCATGCATGTCACATCAACAGAGCCTCCAGATGTCATTGCTGCAAAAATTCGACGATTCGAAGAAACTAAAGGCCGCAATCAAGACCTTCAGAGCAAATCGAGGCCGTAGTTCTTTCAGAAGTCGCAACTTTCAAGAAGGACGATCATCATCGGTGGAGCGCCACCATTTTGAAATCCCCGAAGAACCTTCCCAGTCTGAGGGGGAGCCAGCCAGGGAACTCTGACATCCCATACAGCACCATACATGAGAAGAAGAATGATATGATTCATGAGAACATACATCAAATAATAATTCCAGATTCATTGAAAATATCAACGCCAATACATAGAATTATGAGAATGAGAATCCATCCGTTGTGCAATTGATACATAAAGATCCAGCAGCTAAAGCCATTCAATGACAACAGCAAGCAACGGGCCGAAGCCGACTTTGAACTAATGAGAAGACCAAGACAGCCACCGCTGAAGCACCTTCCTTACAAAGAGCACAGAATACTCACCGAATGGAAGGACATGATGATAAGAAAAGCTGACTCCAAAAGGTACTTCCACACCAGCTTTTGCACATTGTGCCCCACTTTCCAGTCTGCCGAGAAAAGTGATGGACCAGAGTGGCACTAGTTCATTCAGAATTTTCTTTATCTTGTTGATAGCTTTTTGCATTGTTTCTTGTTTGAAGGTCACTTCTCCTTGATTAATGTTGAAGCCCAAGATGGATTGAGCATTGCTTGTCGGCTTTTTACTTTTCAACCAGTTTATTGTTGCTCACTTGATTATAAATTCGGGTTGCTTCGGGTAGATGACCAATCATGACATTATCTTGGTAAATAAAGACGTGCTGCTGATCTTTTGGTGCTAACTCGTGAAGTGCTGTTGTAACTGACCATTCTTGAAATTGGGCTGGACCTACGGAGGGCCCCATTGGCAGGCATAAGTATTGGAAATATTGGCCATCAATCTTTAGTCCACAAAATTTTCGGCATTCTGGCTTCAAGGGAAGGTTGTAAAAGCCTTTTGATAGATCAATTTGACCGACATATTTGAAATTTGCAAGTGCTTTGGCCAGCTTTAGGCCACCTATTTTTTCACCTAGATACTTCTTCATGACATTGTTCAATTCGGTGAAGTTTCCAACCACTCTGGTCCAACACTTTTCTCGGCATTGTCACGGACTGGAAAGTGGGGCACAATGTGCAAAAGCTGGTGTGGAAGTACCTTTTGGAGTCGGCCTTTTCTTATCATCATGTCCTTCCATTCGGTGAGTATTCTGTGCTCTTTGTAAGGAAGGTGCTTCAGCGGTGGCTGTCTTGGTCTTCTCATTAGTTCAAAGTCGGCTTCGGCCCGTTGCTTGCTGTTGTCATTGAATGGCTTAGCTGCTGGATCTTTATGTATCAATTGCACAACGGATGGATTCTCATTCTCATAAATCTTATGTATTGGCGTTGATATTTTCAATGAATCTGGAATTATTATTTGATGTATGTTCTCATGAATCATATCATTCTTCTTCTCATGTATGGTGCTGTATGGGATGTCAGAGTTCCCTGGCTGGCTCCCCCTCAGACTGGGAAAGTTCTTCGGGGATTTCAAAAATGGTGGCGCTCCACCGATGATGATCGTCCTTCTTGAAAGTTGCGACCTCTGAAAGAACTACGGCCTCGATTTGCTCTGAAAGGTCTTGAATTGCGGCCTTTAGTTTCTTCGAATCGTCGAATTTTTGCAGCAATGACATCTGGAGGCTCTGTTGATGTGACATGCATGGCTTCGAAGGCTACATTCGCCCAGTAAGGTCCTTTAATCCGCATATTTGACAAGAGATGAGCAATATTTGGTCGTAATGTTGGCGGATAAGTGCACCAGTTTCTTACTATTTCTTCTTCGATATCCGCTAAGCTTCGGAATTTTGTAAATCCTCAGTGCTCTTGAAA
Organism: Condylostylus longicornis; assembly: GCF_029603195.1. NCBI lineage: Eukaryota > Metazoa > Arthropoda > Insecta > Diptera > Dolichopodidae > Condylostylus > Condylostylus longicornis. Next base: position 43,975 of record NW_026578509.1, read on the forward strand.
AACATAATGCTCTTCTTGCATATTGGATGGTCGGATCAGGTGATGATTGTTCGTTGCGGGTGATTGGAATGTTGATGAAGTCGTTGGCTGTTGTTCCGATGGCGTCTGGACGTGATATTCTGAATTTTGAATGTTTGCTTTAGTATTAACTACCATAGGAAAATTGCTTTTGCTACAGAATGCTAGGGTTTGCTATTGGCCGAAATATGGAATCAAGTTGCGCTGAGTCAGTGCTCAATTTTCATGCTAATTTCAATTTTGTTATTACAGTCAGAGAGGAACTGATTTGCGTTAAAGTTCGAAAAACAGATTTATCAGGTACGGAAAATTATTAAAAATTTGTTAAGAATTCAGCTACTCTATTTTTATAATTTTTTGCCTTCAGCTTCTGCTGGAATTTCCTCAGCGCTTGATTTTTACAGTGCTGGACTGATTGCTCCGGCCTTGATACTTCATCTGCAAGATTTTTGTGACCACTCACGAATTTCCAAGTTACATAAGGTAGTTTTTGCCAGATTTTTTGAAGAATCTTCTTGATTTCCGGGGCTTTCGGGAGAACTTCGCCTTTTAAAAGTTGTACTGCGTTGTAGTTGTCAACTTGCCATAATGGGTTCTTTTTGAAGTCGATTTTTCGAATTGCTTGACCAATTGCTTGGAGTTCATTTGCTGTTGAGCTTCGCCATTTGTCCCAGAGGCGTTCACTATAGACTTTCCCGTCAACATAAAGACCTGCATGTGTCTCCGATGCGTCAGTGAAGATGAATTGATCATAAGTTGTTGTCAAGTCTTGCTGTGCGAGGGTACATTCCAAGTGTTGAAGTACTTTGATCCATTGTTGCCTTTCTTCTTTTTCAATAGCTTTAGTAGTTGACCAATCAGATAGAGTCGTCATGTGGCTGAATAAAGGTGATAGCAATGGGGTCAAAGGCGGGTATGCCCGTGCTATAAAATTTAGCGACCCTAGACCTTGGGCCCGCGTTCGCTTCGACGGCGCTAGTTCATTCAGAATTTTCTTTATCTTGTTGATAGCTTTTTGCATTGTTTCTTGTTTGAAGGTCACTTCTCCTTGATTAATGTTGAAGCCCAAGATGGATTGAGCATTGCTTGTCGGCTTTTTACTTTTCAACCAGTTTATTGTTGCTCACTTGATTATAAATTCGGGTTGCTTCGGGTAGTTCATCATGACTAATCATGACATTATCTTGGGTAAATAAAGACGTGCTGCTGATCTTTTGGTGCTAACCCGTGAAGTGCTGTTGTAACTGACCATTCTTGAAATTGGGCTGGACCTACGGAGGGCCCCATTGGCAGGCATAAGTATTGGAAATATTGGCCATCAATCTTTAGTCCACAAAATTTTCGGCATTCTGGCTTCAAGGGAAGGTTGTAAAAGCCTTTTGATAGATCAATTTGACCGACATATTTGAAATTTGCAAGTGCTTTGGCCAGCTTTAAGCCATCTATTTTTTCACTTGGATACTTCTTCATGACATTGTTCAATTCGGTGAAGTTTCCAACCACTCTGGTCCATCCACTTTTCTCGGCATTGTCACGGACTGGAAAGACAATGTGCAAAAGCTGGTGTGGAAGTACCTTTTGGAGTCAGCCTTTTCTTATCATCATGTCCTTCCATTCGGTGAGTATTCTGTGCTCTTTGTAAGGAAGGTACTTCAGCGGTGGCTGTCTTGGTCTTCTCATTAGTTCAAAGTCGGCTTCGGCCCGTTGCTTGCTGTTGTCATTGAATGGCTTAGCTGCTGGATCTTTATGTATCAATTGCACAACGGATGGATTCTCATTCTCATAAATCTTATGTATTGGCGTTGATATTTTCAATGAATCTGGAATTATTATTTGATGTATGTTCTCATGAATCATATCATTCTTCTTCTCATGTATGGTGCTGTATGGGATGTCAGAGTTCCCTGGCTAGCTCCCCCTCAGACTGGGAAGGTTCTTCGGGGATTTCAAAAATGGTGGCGCTCCACCGATGATGATCGTCCTTCTTGAAAGTTGCGACCTCTGAAAGAACTACGGCCTCGATTTGCTCTGAAAGGTCTTGAATTGCGGCCTTTAAGCAATGGCAAGCCAGCTGTGCGAAGTGTTGTGGATCTGCTACAGGCTGGAAACAGAGCATAGACAAGCGGCAGCTGCGACCACAGATGAGGGAAGCAATGGCAAGCCAGCTGTGCGAAGTGTCGTGGATCCGCTACAGGCTGGAAACAGAGCATAGACGAGCGGCAGATCCGCTACAGGCTGGAAACAGAGCATAGACAAGCGGCAGCTGCGACCACAGATGAGGGAAGCAATGGCAAGCCAGCTGTGCGAAGTGTCGTGGATCCGCTACAGGCTGGAAACAGAGCATAGACAAGCGGCAGATCCGCTACAGGCTGAAAACAGAGCATAGACAAGCGGCAGCTGCGACTACAGATGAGGGAAGCAATGGCAAGCCAGCTGTGCGAAGTGTCGTGGATCCGCTACAGGCTGGAAACAGAGCACAGACAAGCGACAGCTGCGACCACAGATGAGGGAAGCAATGGCAAGACAGCTGTGCACAGTGAAGTGTCGTGGATCCGCTACAGGCTGGATCCGCTACAGGCTGGATCCGCTACAGGCTGGATCCGCTACAGGCTGGAAACAGAGCACAGACAAGCGACAGCTGCGACCACAGATGAGGGAAGCAATGGCAAGCCAGCTGTGCACAGTGAAGTGTCGTGGATCCGCTACAGGCTGGCCAGCTGTGCGAAGTGTCGTGGATCCGCTACAGGCTGGAAACAGAGCACAGACAAGCGACAGTTGCGACCACAGATGAGGGAAGCAAGGGCAAGCCAGCTTTGCACAGTGAAGTGTCGTGGATCCGCTACAGGCTGGAAACAGAGCACAGACAAGCGACAGCTGCGACCACAGATGAGGGAAGCAATGGCAAGCCAGCTGTGCACAGTGAAGTGTCGTGGATCCGCTACAGGCTGGAAACAGAGCACAGACAAGCGACAGCTGCGACCACAGATGAGGGAAGCAATGGCAAGCCAGCTGTGCACAGTGAAGTGTCGTGGATCCGCTACAGGCTGGAAACAGAGCACAGACAAGCGACAGCTGCGACCACAGATGAGAGAAGCAATGGCAAGCCAGCTGTGCACAGTGAAGTGTCGTGGATCCGCTACAGGCTGGATCCGCTACAGGCTGGAAACAGAGCACAGACAAGCGACAGCTGCGACCACAGATGAGGGAAGCAATGGCAAGACAGCTGTGCACAGTGAAGTGTCGTGGATCCGCTACAGGCTGGATCCGCTACAGGCTGGAAACAGAGCACAGACAAGCGACAGCTGCGACCACAGATGAGGGAAGCAATGGCAAGCCAGCTGTGCACAGTGAAGTGTCGTGGATCGCTACAAAGATGAGGGAAGCAATGGCAAGCCAGCTGTGCACAGTGAAGTGTCGTGGATCGCTACAGGCTGGAAACAGAGCACAGACAAGCGACAGCTGCGACCACAGATGAGGGAAGCCAGCTGTGCACAGTGAAGTGTCGTGGATCCGCTACAGGCTGGATCCGCTACAGGCTGGAAACAGAGCACAGACAAGCGACAGCTGCGACCCACAGATGAGGGAAGCAATGGCAAGCCAGCTGTGCACAGTGAAGTGTCGTGGATCCGCTACAGGCTGAAAACAGAGCACAGACAAGCGACAGCTGCGACCACAGATGAGGGAAGCAATGGCAAGCCAGCTGTGCACAGTGAAGTGTCGTGGATCCGCTACAGGCTGGAAGCAGAGCACAGACAAGCGACAGCTGCGACCACAGATGAGGGAAGCAATGGCAAGCCAGCTGTGCACAGTGAAGTGTCGTGGATCCGCTACAGGCTGGAAACAGAGCACAGACAAGCGACAGCTGCGACCACAGATGAGGGAAGCAATGGCAAGCCAGCTGTGCACAGTGAAGTGTCGTGGATCCGCTACAGGGTGGAAAGTGTCGTGGATCGCTACAGACTGGAAAGATGGGGAGAAATTATCGTTACAACAACGTTTGGACAGTGTGACTGAAGTCTACAGGAGACCAAACAAGGCCGGCCTTTTACAACTTTCAAAGCAAGAGCAGGCCCCAATTAATTTCACTTGAATCGTGGGAACGTTCGTCAGATCAAAGGTTTGCACGGAGTTGACAACCCCCGGCGTGTGGAAAGACTCGACCTTCTCCGCCCAGAAGCAGTATAGTTGATCGAATGCAAGCAACGTCACCTCATTCCTTCCGTTTTGACCCTTTCCTGCAGGCGAGCCGTGAGGAGGAAGGGAGCAAGGATGTGAGTGGAGAAAGCAATCATGATGGTAGTATTAGTAGTAGAAGTCTAGTGTCGCATGACCGAGTGTCGGATGACTGAGTGTCGCAAAACGATGATCCCGAGGATGTTTTTTCGAATGCTTCGGACGGGTATCAAGCCCGATAGATAGTTCATCTGATAACAACAATTTACCAACGTGTCGTGTTGAATTGATTGCGCCAATCCCTGAACAACGAAGGATTCCACGAGAGGTTCTGATTTTCAGTGCGGAAGACACAACAGTTTTCGAAGAATGGTTGATCACTCAGTTACAGCGTGGGAATGTTTCGGAAGTACGAGAAGAAGACGTCGATCTGTTCACGGATCACATGGTCGTTAGAAGATCTGATCATCCAGATGAGAAACCCAAAGTATTAGGGAATTTTAAACCACTCAACAGCATCACTAGGAAGTTTCATTTCCATGGAGAGAGCACTTCATCAATCGCAACTTGGGCAAAGTCATTTCCATTTAAAGCCAAAATCGATCTCCGCAACGGGTACCACAACGTTTAACTAGATGAAGCCACAAAAAGACTGATGGGGTTCGCATATCGAGGTCACGCTTTTCGCTATGAAGTAATGAGTCTGGGAATCACGAACGGCCCTTTCATTTTTCATCTATTTGGCAAAGCATTGATCCAGAAAATGCAACCTCACCTTCAATTACTGGTTCGAAAGTATGTCGATGATTTCATTTGTGTGGGACGTACATTGGAAGAATGTCGTGAAGTCGTGGAAGATCTTGATCAAGTGCTAAGAGAAAATGGAGTGTGGATCAATGAAGAAAAATCAGTTCGGGACCCAGCAGCCGAATTGGAGATGTCAGGATTCATTGTGGGAGACAAAGTACATCTACGCCCAGCTAGAAGAAGAAAATTAATGACATGG
>NW_026578510.1:0-25339 GCF_029603195.1 Condylostylus longicornis
AGTCCCTTAGAGTTAGCAATTGGGAAAAGCAGGGACAAAGTTGAGGTCCTCCAATTTGGTGATTCCCCCCCAACTTGTTTCATTTGTCAAATTTCCTTGTTCTAGGGAGCTGAGTGATGAGGAAGTGCGAATGGTCACACTATCAAATTGTTTTTTGAATGAGTTCAACATTCCTGAGGAAGTCAAAGATTGTTTTTTGCCAAGGAACAAGAGCAGAACTGCATTCAGCACAGCAGGGATGAAGTCAACAGCAGCGGAGAACATGACTGCATCGCATCTACATCGCTTGAGAAGTTGTCAATTCACTTCTTCAAGGGCTAGTCCCAATTCATGAATTTCTTGATCCGATTCTTCAAGATGATTCTCCAATATTTCGACTAGATTCCCGTACAGCTTGAATTCTTCTTGATTGTTAGTGTGCTCTTCAAGACCCAATATGTCAAATAGTTGCTGTGCTTCATGTTCTTCCTCAGTCTGATGTTTCCGCTGCTGTTCAACGATGTCTGTGAATTGAAGAGCTACCCGTTGAAGAAGGCTCTAGACAACCAATAATAGCCATACAACTGCATAGAGAAGGCTTACGGTGTCCAGTGATTCTTCCCTTGTCAAGAAGGCGCCAACCAAAGAAGAAGCAACACCACTCGCCCCCACCATCAACCATTGTGTTGTAAACCTCACTCAATTGGAGCTGCTCTCTATTGGTCTCATTCCACACATTCGGTCTTCTTCCCAGGTTTTTTCTTGGCTTGTTTAGATGAACAAAATCGGCCAATAAACCCGAAGATCAAAAAATGGCAAAAAAGGGTGGAAATTAGACCGCTCATCTTGCGTTGTCACGTACGGTGGCATCACTGTCGCTAAAGTCCCTCGTAACCTGAAAGCACACGACAACATGGCTGTTGTTTCTTCTGCCTTCTGAGACCGAATCGGTTCGGCTTGCATCGATTCTTACCAGAATTTGTATTCTGGAAGTCTTCGCTGAAATGGTCTGTACTCTTCTGCCTCTCTTACAGGCAAAACATACCCGTCCGACTCAGGATCAATTTGGGGTGACAGGAATCCGATTAGAAGATTAAGAATGTAAATGGCCAAAGCATAACAAACAACAAAGAACCCTGAGAATGTCAGTACGCACATTGCAAAAAATCGTGCCTACCTTGGAGAGTGGTCTGTTGTTGTTGCTAACTTCTAGAGATTACCCAAACCCATCAACAGCTACAACTGCTGAACAATCATTAACTGGCTATTTGTACATCGTCCAATCACACATTGAAACGAGCCTTCGTAGGCTTGTCATTTTCGCCTTCTCTTGTTATTTCGTATTTTTGTTAGTCTAGCGGGAGCAAAAATCGTCCGGATTTCTCCCTGTTTCTTTCTGGATACTTACTTCGCTTCAAACTCGAATCGATTATTCTCGCGGACTTGTGCACCACACATTCCCTAGCTGCCCAGCAGGGGCGTCTCGGTTGTTGTTGGGATGATGAAGGCGCAATCGCACATGACTTTCAGTTGCAATTCTTGTAACGTTTAAAATTGATACCGACGAGGGACTCGAAAATTACTGCCAAGCAATCGTCGTTATATACTATATAAAGTCTTTCTGAGGGCGAACGACCGGCAAAGCAGCACTTCCTCTCGCCCAACGATATAATGTGCGTCAGTATATCAGAATAATATCACCTTGATGACAGTGTATGTCAGTTATATCACCTTGATGGCAGCGTATGTCAGTTATATCACCTTGATGGCAGTGTATGTCAGTTATATCACCTTGATGATAGTGTATGTTAGTTATATCACCTTGATGATAGTGTATGTCAGTATATCAGAATAATATCACCTTGATGCGTATGTCAGTTATATCAGAATCAAATCACCTTGATGGCAGTGTATGTCAGTTATATCACCTTGATGGCAGTGTATGTCAGTTATATCACCTTGATGATAGTGTATGTCAGTTACATCACCTTGATGAGAGTGTATGTCAGTATATCAGAATAGAATGACAGTGAATATGTGCTGGTAGTGTCCATGTGAATAATCGAGAATAGTCAATGCAGTTATGTTTATCCATTTCCTTTGTGGAATGAAGCGTAATTCAAATAAATCAAGTGAGGCACTCGATGTTTGTCGAGCTTCTTTCTGCTCAGCTCTTTCTATGTTTAATCTGAGCTTGGACAAAAAAAAAATGTTCTATTGTGCACTCGCCTCTTTCTATTCTTCCGAAGCGCTTGATCTTCGTTCAGACTCCTTAACAAGCGGTACGTAACTCACCTAAGAGGATAGAAGCTAAGAGCATTTGCAAAAAATGAATGACTCTGCCATCAGCTTCGAGCGTCCAGTTTCTGTTTAGTTTTCTTTGTTTCACTCACTCCAAATAGTTTTTGAGAATCAATTTTCCCATTTCGTTTCTTTTCCACCTGAAAAAAAGAGAGAATTCAATCAATGGATACAAACCATACCAGAAAAATATTTTGTTGTCCTCCTGCGGGTCCAATCGGAATGAATAAAAGACCGTCAGGAGCAAGTTGATCGACAAGGCTGACAAACAAGAAATCCATTCGAGTGGCAAACAAGAGATCCATTCGAGTGGCAAATAAGAAATCCATTCGAGTGGCAAACAAGAGATCCATTCGAGTGGCAAATAAGAAATCCATTCGAGTGGCAAACAAGAGATCGAACACAGTGCTCGCTATAGTTGCGATTGCATAAAGTAAAGTATAAATTTTGATGGTAAAAAATTCTTTGATGTGTTCATACCTCTCTGGCAGATGATCGGCAGCAGCTCCAACATGAATCGCATCATAAGGACCTTCTTCTGGTAAACCTTTCCATCCTTCAAGAGTGGACTTCTTAATTCCTCGTCTGGATCAACTCAACATACCATCACCATGAAGTAACTTGAAATTCGGACTTTCCAGAAATTTCGGATTATCCGAACGAACATTCTAAAGAAATAATGGGAAGAGATAAGAAATATATTTTGTTTGGTTTTCTCACTTTGATACTGAGTGGTACAAGCGGTTTAACAATTTCAATTCCGACTACTTTTCCTTTCCCTAACACATTCTGATGGCCTTAACAGAAATGTGTTAACACTGACCTTCAAGAATTCCAACCATTCGTGCCATACAAGCAGCAATTATTCCTGTTTCAATTCAATATATTAAACAAAAATGATGCAATGGATACCTGTCCCATGGCCAACATCAAGTGCCCGACAGCCAGGTTGAAGCCGAGACCAGAGCTTCTCCAAGGCTGCAGCGTGCCTGGATGGTAGGACGCTTGTTTGGCAGAAACAGCGGAAAAATGGGCTCACATGTGTGGCGCCGATATGGTGACTCCATGTCCAATTGGTTGAGGAGAGTCCCTGCCATTGATGGTGAGGGGTCGAACAGAATGGCGCAAACAGACTTGATACGGATTAAGTTCACAATAGAGAGCCCTGTCCGTCTGGAGCATCGCCTTAAGACGTTGGGAATTATAATGCAAACATTAATATTTGATCTGAATCTCACTTGAATTGCACTTTCTGCTGCAAGAACACCTCTCGACCTCAAACTGTCGACAAGCTCCTTGTTTGTTTGGTACTGGAGATAGAAAAACATTAAGAAAGAAGCCAACAGAACGAAGGGACCTTTTAAATACTGACAGTTTTTGTGGCTCGACACTGCAAGCAAATTGTGGGCTCAATGTTCGAAAAGTGAGGCGACTTTTTTCGATCTTAGCTTTATGGAAATGTTAAGAGTCAGCCCTTCATCGCACACGCAATCGATGTGGAATGGCTCCTTTTTCATCCTTCAATGTTCAACTATTGTTTTGTGATCAGAGGATTACATTCTCCAATTCATTGGAAGCATTGTCTCCATCAACAGCAGCAGTGTTTCCTTCATCAACGCAGTTCTCATCCTAAATTCCAATTCAGAAGTTTTCATCCCTTTGTATTCTCCAAATGTGTTTTATTTAAACCTCCCTATAGCTGTCGCTATGAGGGAACCGTTCCGCTGGACAAGCCCCCCCAACCCCCTGAGCCAACGCCAACATCCAATTGTCCACCGACCGCCTCGTCAGACGACTCATCAGTGAAGCCAATTGAGGACCCCTTGACAAGCCGCTCACCAAAACGTTCATTGCGGCAGGCCACGCGATTGGCGCTCTCTGCGCTCCCCCACGCAGGCACATGTAGTAATGCAGCAGCAGCATCTGATTACGAGATTGCTAGCAGGACGATTCAGGCTTCGAGGAAGGAGCCCGCGAAGTAACGAGAAGGTTGTTTCGGTCGGAGATGGTTTTGGACGTCGCAGCAGCAGAAGAAGGCGAGCGAGAGGATTGAAGAAGCCTCTACCAGTTGAACAAATTGAGAAACAGGATCAGCGACCCGAAGAATTTTCATTTTTGAGAGGAACATCAATCGAGGAAGAAACTGCAAAGGAAGTGGTGCAAGAGACTCCGAAACCTTCCAATTCTATTGTAACAGAAGAGCTTCCAAAAGACCTCCAGCAATCCTTAGAAGTGAGCCTCGGAGTAGAAGAACCTCCCAAAATTTTGGAAACGGAAGGAATGACCAATTTGGATGGTTTGTTTCAAGGGTCACAGTCCAACAAAGAGGAAAGCCTTGATCGGTCCGGAATTGCTTCGAAATTATGAAGCAGTCCTTCAAGTCGTTCTTGCCTCTGGAGTTGTTGAAGCAGACGCTAAGAGGTTCCTAGAAGAATATAGAAAACGGTGTAATATAGAGACCGTGCAGCATAGTGAAGCACTAAAACGGTCAGTCCTTAGAAAATCACTTTCATCTGATGTCTGGTTTACATGAGATTCATTTGCTCCATTTATTATTTTCTGCAATGTCTTATTTTCAATATCTGATCTTTATCTCTTTTTCTCAGTCTCGGATGGAGTTCAGAAGAATACGCGCAAGGATTTTCCGCTTCACACTCTCGAAAGCTTCCTGCATGGGAGCGAATGCGCAAGCGATTTTTAGACATTTGCGAAGAAAAAGGAAATTATGTTGTGACCGTCGGATCGCTGGCATCGCTCACAAGTATCATGATGGCGAGCATGGCGCATCTCAGAATGTTGCAATTGGTCTCGGGGACGCTTTACTTTACTTACAATATGACAAGAAGGCCGCCTTTGCAGTCAGCAGCATATTGGAATTTAGTATTCTTTGCCATTAATTCCTTTATGTTGTTGAGGTTGTTCCTAGAGACACGGCCTGAGACATTTTCTGAGGATGAGCTCGATGTCTTTGAGAAGCATTTCTTGAATACTGGGTTGTCACCAAGACAATTCAAACGCTTGCTGCTCTGTGCGGAATGGAAGCACTTTCCGAGAGGAGAGGTGCTCGTTCGTCAGGGAGAAGAAGTTAAAGAACTGATTTTACTGCAACGTGGAATGCTGAGCGTTCTCCTGAATGGCTCGGAGGTCGAGGTTCTAGAAGGCGGAGACAGGAATGCTATCGTTGGCTTGAAGACGTTTCTTACCCGCTTAGATGATGAGAGGCGAGTTGTCGCTCAAGTGAAGGCGCCTCCCGTGGCCGATCAAAAACAGGAGCCACGTCCGGAAACGTCTGAAGATGAGGAGCAAGCGGACCGAAGCATCCAAGAAAAGGATGACACGCCCGATGACAGCATCTGCGGATACGGAGAGTTCGCCAGCGGAAGCTTCTTCAGTCGGAAAAGAAACAGAGACAAGTGGCATTCCTCCTTCTCATACAAGTATCGTTGTGGCGAAGGACGCATTGCTTCTCATTTGGCCAATGGATGAACTTATTAAGCGCGTCAATGCTGATCCAGTTAATCTCGGATTTCCTTTAGTCGGTGGATTTGCTCGATCGTTAGTTGCGCGATCGAGAAATCAGTCACTCAAACAGAGTCTCACGAGTTACGAAGCTGCCGTTAAAGCAGTTCTGTTAGGTGCGTCGTGGGTGCTGGGAATTTCATGATCTTTGTCTGGAATTTCATGATCTTTGGTTTCAGACGGAATTGCAGGATGGGAAGAAAAGAAGTTCTTGCAAGAATGCCGTCTAAAAGTTTAACGTATCAGAAGAACAGCATTTAGCATTGATCGAGCAGTGAGGATTGAGTGATATAAATTGAATGCTATTGATTTTTGCCCAGGCTTGGTTGGACAAAAGATGAATTTGAATTCGGAGCCAAAGGGGCAATCCCTTCCATCCGAGGAATCGTCGCCAAAGTTAGAGATCAGATTGGGCTTTCGGTGAAAGAACAAACAAAGGAATCGAAATGAATGCTTTTAGTTTGTTTTTTTTTGCTAAACTATGAAAAAATGTACATTGCTTCAAAAATCAGCTCTCCCCATTCATTCGAGGGCTCTCCTAACGAAGCTTGGCAGCATGAAAGCTCCGTGATGGACTTCAGAATTGTAATATTTTACGTTTGCGAGAAGTTCTTGATCGGGGTTGCGTGCCGGTTTTGAACAGTGATAGCGGCTGTCTTTAGCGCAACAGAACATTCCAATTGTTCCACAAGGATAAGAAGGAATAGAAATGAATCCGTATTCAACTTCAGCGAACAGTTTTGTTGCGAAATCTTTTACACCCTTTATGACGTCGAGATGCAACCACATGCATTCCCCCTTTGAAACAGACAGAAGAATTGCGCATTCATCAGAGATTTAATTACCTGGCAGCACAGAATACCGGAATCAGTCAGAGCATCGAATGCAGCGCGATAGAAAGGTTCCTTGAACAACACATCGGCAGGGCCAACGGGATCGCTCGAATCAACAATAATAACATCGAACTCTTTCTTATGATTCTTCAGATACTCAAAACCATCTTGAACGTGAACGGTAACACGGGGGTCGTTGTATCCACATGATAGGGTGGGTAGATATTTCTTGGATGCCTCAATAACCATTTTGTCAAGTTCACAAATGTGCATTTCCTGGATGGATTGGTGACGAGCCAGTTCTTAGAAAGAAAGCAAATTGGAAGACGTAACACAATAGAAGGATTACCTCTGAGAACACCACCATCACCACCACCAACGACCAAAACCTTTTTGGGGTTGGGGTGGGAAACAGTAGGAACGTGTGCCATCATCTCCTGATACGCGCATTCATCCTTCTCGGTCACTTGTATAACGCCATCAAGGACCAAGACTTTACCCCAGATGCTGCCACAATCGAAAACTTGAACGTGCTGCGCAAAAAAAAAGAACTCCAAAACAGAGATCGAGAGTTATGAATCCTACTTGGAACTCAGAGTTCGCATCGAAGAGCTTTTTCTCAACCCGCAGAGAAAAGGCCTGACCAGGCCACATCGAACCGAATTCACTGAACCATGATTTAGACCAAATCGCGGCACCAAGACGAATTTTGCGCGACAGACGATGAATGGAATAAGCAAGTAAAGCCCCGCCAAGCGTTAAAGCACCCACAGCCAGTGGAACGATACGGACTGGGCATTTTGAAGGCATGACAAAAAATTTCCCGACTGGTAAAGTGTCAGGCCTTTGCCGTACCTGACATATTCTGTACTATCGATTTGTGTGCGAAAATGATGATTGTGTTGTGTTTTCGCAGGAACTGTTCAGAAGGCACGGCATCAAGACAAAAGACTGTGTGTTGTTACCACGTTGCCATTGCGCTGAACAGAATGGCAACGGGGGAACGGTCCATTTTGACAACTTCCGCGAAAGAAGCTTCACATGGAGGAATCGATAAATTCAGCTTCCAAGGATTGGGCGGCGGATAAAAGCTGTGAGAAAGAGAAGTCTATAAATTCCCAGAATTTTGGGCTTACTGAAGCATAGATTTGTGCATCTTCGGGTAAGAAGCAGCAAAATACGACGAAATCAATAGAAGCGAAATTTGATGAATCATCCATCCAATCAAACACAGTAGCGATTGCAACCTGCAAAACATAAGCTTTCAGATTTCCTCTGGGATTCACCACTTCTTCACCTGCGCAGCTGCTTCATTGGGATATCCATAGACCCCTAGAGAGAAGATACGAACGTAATAGAAATGGGGAAAGATTTCCACAACTTTACCTGTTGATATGCATGGGAAGGCTATTGTTCTCCCACTAAAATTCTAAGAATGCCCCAATGAGAATGAAGAGGTCGCAGTAGAGAGAGTACCTTCAACAAATCTAGACTTTTCCTGTAGCAACTTGACAACAAAGAGGAGTCTTCATGCGTTGGCCCCGCAGTATGAAAAATATAACGAGAAGGAAGCTTGAACGCTTTCGTATGCCGAACTTCTCCTAGAAACGAAGTCGAATGATTTTTGCGATACTTGATGCAGAAGCGTGAGAGAGATTGGCAAACATTCTTACCTGTTGGACACGGATATTCTCCCCTTAGAGCTGATGAGAGCTAGTGGATGAAAAAACGAATTTGAAGCTGCGTACCCGCGTCTGATGCGATATCGCGGCAAGCTGCGTACAAGTCTTGGCCCGCAGCTCGGTGTATTGCCCCGTCAACACCGCCTCCTCCTCGCAATCCTCTACAGCGAACAAATCTGTATACATGGGCTCGAATTAAAGAATTACCGGTTAGCGGCATTCACAATTGCATCTACTTTAAGCCTGGTGATGTCCCCAAGATGGAGCCGAATTTTCGCTATTTTCGCTTCCCTGAATAAGAACAAGAGGTTTCATGACGGAAGGTGAAAGTATTTCTCCACTAACATTACTGAGCGCAATGTTGAATAAGGGACCTGGAGCAATTTTTGCGTTCGGAATTTTGAATATTATTTGCACCACCGAAAAAATCTGGGAAAGATGGATTTTCCTCTGCCATTGAATGGCTAACGTGATATTTAGGGCTTTTTCCTTGTGCATATTAATTGTTTCCACTTACGTGAGCGCTAGTCTTTCAAACCACCGATCTTGGTGCTTCCATCGCAGAATTTTGACCTTCATAAAGTTAAAGAAATAACGACAGCGTCCGAAATTATTGCAACTCTTGAAGACAACCGAGGACCTGCAGCATTATTAACTGGGGAGGGAGAGATGCGCATTAGACCAGAACCCCCTAGAAAAATTCACATTGAAGCACGATCCTATTTTGAGGGTGATTCTATCAAGGTTAAGATTCTCTCCAACTCGACAGAAATCACAACACGAGAATTTCACGGCAGTTTTTCGAAAGCAGTTTTTACAGCATCTTCCCGAATGAAGATTTCCTTTAAGGATCCAAAGGGAGAAGCTTACACTCAAATTGGTGGACATTCAACTGTTGACATCACAACCAATAACAGCTCTTTAGTCATACATGAAGTGGACGGTCACATTGAATTTAGAACCATTTAACCTTGATGTTGAGAAACAAACAGCCTCAGTGAGAGCATGCAGCTAGGTTAGGTGGTCCGACAAGGGCGTGGATGCTCATTACATTGAGACACTTGAAGCAACGTCTGCATTCATGGACAAACAGAACATCATCAAGAAAGTTCAGTCAAGTTCCACCACAACTCTTCTGTTCAAAATCAACTTCAATATCTGATGAGAAAACCACGAACTCTGAATTTTCACATCCGTCACCTCGTCATATCCTGCCTACTGTGAAAGAATCTTTAACCCCTGGGATCCCTGATTATGAAAACCAACTTCTTTTCTTCTCAAAGGATTGGAATTCAGTTGAATGGACCATTCGAGGAGGTTGTATGGAATTTCTCCCGCATGAAACAAATGCAAACGAAATTCCTCTTGGAAGTCTTCCGTTACTGACATCTACAATGGAAGCATTGTCCAATGAGTTTGATATCAAGCATTTAACTGGAACTCAATGGCGTCTATTGGCTCCTCTTCTCGGCCGTCGAGACCTTCTGCTTCTTTCAAGACCTAGAGAGGGAAAGTCCTTAATTTCTTTGGTTGCTTTGATTGAAATAATCACTCGACGGATTCTTGAAATTCGAGCCACTTCCATCAAATTAAGCAATCGCTCGACAAGAAAGGCGTTGGAAATGTCGTCTGCTGTTCAATTGAATCCGATGAGGGACCATCTGAGTGATGAGACTCTGATTGATGAGATTTTGACTGAGGAGGGCGATTGCTGCTTCTTCCCACGCGCGATGGCTTCATCAACTTCGCCATCCCAGGATGCGCCTTCGTCTGCTTTCAGCAAGGCGACATTAGATGACCGTTTGATGGCTGTCGTTATTGGATCAACGAGGGACGCCACGTGCAAGTTGGCGCAAGATTGTTCACGCTTGTTGCGGTATCATCCCTTCAAGTTCCGCGTTGGACTCATTTGTGGTGGAGAAAATGTTGATCTCGAAGTGGAAAAAATGATGACAGCGGATCATCCAACTGTCCTATTTGCAACTCTTGGAAGAATGATGGACCACATCGCAAATACAACAAAATTTTCATTAAAATTAAGAAGAGCAGAAGTTCTCATTGTAGACGATGCTTCTAATTTAATGTCGAGTCAAATTCTTGTGGATCAACTTCGGTCTCTGAGACGCGCAATGTCCTCAAAGCATCAAACCATTTTATTATCCAGCGTTGTTGATGAGTCTTTCAGGCGGCTAGCTTTTCGATCCTTGAAAACAAACTTTAATGTCATTAATTGTGTCGAGAATTTTAGCACGAATCACCGTTTTGATTACGAAAAGTGGATTGGGCCAATTGAAGAAATAGAAACGCATAAAACGCTTCACGCGAGCAACCGAAGTGATGAACCCGTAAGAGAAGAAGAACATCTAAGAGTGGGGACGAATGTAGAACCCCAAAGGAAAGAAGAAGAAAGCAAACAACATGGAGAGGAGATCCAAGCGAACACCGCGAAGAATGAGACAAAGAGAGAAACAATTGCTGGTGGATTGGAGAAGGAGGGGAGGAGGAAAATTGAAATGATTCACCCGAATTTATGTCGGTTTGAGGGAACTCCGCCTAATGCTTCATTATTGACTGGATTTCTGACAGAAAGGCTGCGGAAGGAGATGAAGGAGAAAAGCTCAAAAGATTGGTTGATTGAGAACGCATCTATTGAAAGTCACAGCATCGATTTCATTGAGCGCGAAGTGGAAGCCAGAGAGCTGGACGTGAAAAACGCAAAATCAGAAAATACGACGAGGGGAAGACACCAGAAGAAAAAACAACAGATAAAAGAAATCCTTACAAGCGAAGAACATCAGCGCTCTGGTGTCCTCGATTCGATTGATGATGATTCTGATGATGAAACAGAAACATCGCATGAAATATGGTTAACTCGAACATCAGAAAGTGCATTAAGATCTTCGGCATGTCCCACACCTGTCAATGTCCCAATCTATTCATATACGTATGATCCATTAGAGTTTGTTCCCAATCTCTTCAATCTGATTCATTTAGAGTTGAACCATCAAGATGAAATTGCTCGTTTGCTGAATTCCAAAGATCGAAAGATTATCAACATTCAGGATTGTAGTGATTTTGAAGAACTCAAAATTATCAACAATCGAAATCATAAAGTAGTTGTTATTTTTCCAACAGTCCGAGCTGTTGAATTTTATGCAATGCTTTTCAAGAGGTTTCTCAAAGTTCATCTCCACGAAGCGATGGACTCTGGAGAAGCATCCGATACTACGACGTCTACGGTGCCAGAAATGAACAAGGAGGGGGTGCCAATGGAACAAATGGAAGGAATGGATAACAAGAGCTTACAATCGACATTTGTTGCGTTCACTTCTCATCAATCGCAAGAAGAGAGAAGAGTTGCATTGCGACAATTTACAACAAGTCACTCTGCGGTGATGTTTTGTACATCGATGATTCATTCAATGTCGTCTATTAGAGCTGACACAGTGATTCAAGTGGGAATGGGACATACCACGGCAGCGACAATAGAACACAGTGGAATCGCAACCAAGTGAGTTGGATCGCATGATCATCAATATTGATATCTTTCTGTATTTCGATATCTTTTCTGGTGATATATTTTCTGATGATGTTATCTTTTCTGATGATATATTTCTCTATTTAGGAATTCCGGGCATCTGATTCTTCTAATCAACCCAATCGAACTCAAATATCTTGAAGAATTACTTTTTCTGAGAATTCCACTCGAACGACTTCCTGAACAATTCATTGAGCGAGTCAGGGAGGCTCTCCACCCCGCAATTCGTTCTCTTGTAGCGCCATTGAAGAAAGTCGACGTTCAAATCCCATGGGAATCTAAACAATCCGATGGTCAACCATCATGTAGCACTCCTGCTCTCATTCCTCCAGCAGAACTTCCTCTTCTTATCGAAATTTTAAACCCTTCAGCGTTTCCTGTTCCGATTACTGCTCTTGGCAGCGTTGCTAAGGATTACTCAGAGACATCCCGGTTATTGTGGCATCAAGACTTCAAGGCTCTTGCTGCATGCCAATTGATGTACCGCAGTCTTCTCGGTTTTTATTCCAAAAGATCCGACGAATTGAAAATTAACAGGTGATCAATTTTGAGCAACTTATGAAAGTTCCCCCTTCACTTATTTGTTCTCTGAATTTTTGTTTGAATTTTTTGCAGAAGGGTGATTCCTGAGTTGCTCAATGACCATTTAAAGTCTGCAGGGCTTCTCGTTCCTCCTCCTGTTCCCATAGAATTCGCATCTCGAATGAAAGTTCATAGAGCTCCTGGTACGTTCGTTGCCTCTATAGGATGATGCACTACTGGATTGATGCCTTTGGTACAACACATTCGAATTTCAGGTCTACGGCTTGGGAAAACAAATGTAGAGAAGTTGGAGTTGATTGCTTGGTCTTAAAACTCTCAGAAGGACAACTGCGGACTCAACTCGTCGCTTCACTGATGCTTTCAGCTGTTAAATTGGTGGTTCTGCTACACTCTCTCAATATCTACTGGCTCACTCAATCACACTGTTCTCTCTCACTCAGTATTGTTCTCAGACAAGTTCTACAAGTATGGGACATCAGCAGTTCAGTAAGGAAGACAACGGCTCATACACAACGATACCAGAAAACGATATTAAAGAACAATAAAAGTCATGCATCATAAAAGTCTATTAAGGATGTCCCAAATCATGCGCCCGTTCCCTTGATCAAGAAATTTCTTGCACGGCGCGCGGCTTCCACCATATTGGAGAGGGAGGCTTTTGTTTCTTCCCAAGATCTTGTTTTTAATCCACAGTCAGGATTCACCCAAATATTCTCCGGCGGAAGAATCGCAGAGGCTCTTGTGAGTAGTTCTAAAATTTCATCAATAGAAGGAACGCGAGGAGAATGAATGTCGTAAACGCCTGGTCCAATTTCATTCGGATATTTGAATTGCGCGAAGGCTTGAAGCAATTCCATCTGCGATCTTGAATTTTCGATTGTAATGACATCAGCATCCATCGAAGCTATGTGTTCGATGATGTCATTGAATTCGCTGTAACACATGTGGGTGTGAATTTGTGTTGTATCAAGCACACCCGATGATGCAATTCTGAATGCCTTCACAGCCCAATCGAGATACTGTTCCCAATCTCGCTGTCGTAATGGAAGTCCTTCTCGAATTGCAGGCTCATCGATCTGAATGACTTTCAATCCAGCAGATTCTAATGCAATGACTTCATCGCGAATTGCAAGAGCAATTTGAAGTGCTGTATTGGATCGTGGCTGATCATCGCGGACGAAAGACCATTGAAGAATCGTTACTGGTCCTGTAAGCATTCCCTTCATCAACTTTGTTGTCTGCAATTGAGCATATGCGCTCCATCGTACAGTCATGTCGTTCGGCCGATGCACATCTCCATAAATCACTGGCGGCTTCACACATCGAGACCCGTATGAAGTCACCCATCCATTTTTTGTGAAAAGGAAACCGTTGAGTGCTTCACCGAAGTACTCCACCATGTCATTCCGCTCAAATTCGCCATGAACTAAAACATCAAGTCCCAATTCCTCCTGCCAACGAATCACATCAGTTGTTGCTTTTTCAATAGCTGCTTCGTATTGTTCTTGTGTTAACTCTCCCTTTCGAAGTTTCGCTCTTAGTTGACGAATATCTGTTGTTTGGGGGAACGATCCGATAGTTGTTGTAGGGAAGTGTGGAAGACTAAACCTCTCCCGCTGGAGTTTTTGGCGAACTGAGAATGGGCTCTTTCTCACAGCATCACCAGGACCAATCTCAACAACCCTCTTCTTCACAAGTGGATTGTGCACGATTTCGGAGCGATTGCGCGATTCAATGGCTTTCCGATTTTCATGAAGTGCTTCTTCGTTTCCGCTAATAATGTCATGAAGATCTGAAATTTCCAGTAGCTTCTGTTTTGCAAATGCCATCCATCCCTTCGTCTCTTTTGGAATGTCAGTTTCGAAATCGAGATCAAATGGCACGTGAAACAGAGAGCATGAAGGCGAGATCACGATTCTTTCTTTTCCCACAACAGCAACAGCTTTTTGAAGCAATTCACATGATTTTTTGTAATCATTCTTCCAAACATTTCGCCCGTCGATCACACCGAGAGACAGAATTACATTTCGTGCTGGAGAAGTTTGGGGAGCTTGTTGAATTAGGACAAGAACAGCGTCAAGTTGTTGGGGAGAACGCACCAAGTCAAGATGAAGTGCTGTAACTGGGAGGCTCAACGCAGTCGCCGAATTATCAGCAAGTCCATCAAAGTAAGTCGCAATCAAAATTTTCAGTTCTGGAACTTTCGAATGAATCTCGCTGTACACTTGATTGAATAACTGTTTGGCTTTCGCGTTGAGATCGAGTGCAAGATAAGGTTCATCAAGCTGAACCCAGACGGCTCCGCGTTTTTGCAATTCCATCAGAATCTGGATGTAAACTGGAACCAGTTTTGAAACCAAATCTAACCGATCAAACCCTTCCTCCTTCTCCTTTCCCAAGAGAAGGAATGACAAGGGGCCGATTAAAACAGGCTTGGGAGTGGCTCCTCCCAGATTGAGTTCCTTCGCTCTACTGAATGCCCGAAGAACGTGATTAGAAAAAATCTGAAATGATTGCGATGCAGTGAACTCCGGGACGATATAATGGTAGTTGGTATCAAACCACTTGGTCATCTCCATTGGCGTGATGTCTAAACCATTCTTTTGATATCCGCGTGCCATCGCGAAATAAAGATCGGTTGAGGCGGAATCGGCTGGTGCTTCGAGATCGAGGTCCTTTGAACCTCGCAGTGTTGCCATTAAAGGTTTGTACCGATGCGGAATTGCCCCAAGAAGGAGCACCATGTCGAGAACTTGATCATAGAGGCTGAAGTCATTGATTGGAATCAAATCAATGTGAGCCTTTGCTTGTGTTTGCCATCCTTCTTCTTCGACATTGATAGCAACCTTCATTAACTCATCATGAGAAATTTTACTAGACCAGTATTGTTCACAGGCCTTCTTCAATTGACGCTGAACGCCAACGCGTGGATACCCTAGATTTCCTTTCAACATTCTGAGAAATCGGAAACAGACAATATTTGGTATTGGAGAATTTTCTCACAGCAGCGAGAGAAGACAACAGAAAGTATCGTTGATCTAATTCCTAATCAACGGGGGAATACCATGTGTATGTCGGTCTGTGTCTCATTGGACCACTCTGCATGCTTGGATGTAAACTCAGATCAAGCCTGAAACCAGCGGACATCTATGGAAGGTACCGGACCAACACTTGTAGGGAACGTCGTTCCACAATTTAACAATTTTCCATTGTTTTGGGACTAGCCATTTAACGATTAACTATGCCTCCTATCTCAGTAGCTCGCCCCATTACGTCTGTATTTGAAAACTTCACTAATGGTCAATTTTGCGTTCTTGTTTGTAGCATCATCTTAGCAGGGACTGAAATCGGGGTCGTTTGCTATGACATCCGTAACGAATCAACGTTCGATTGCTTCGCATCGGCTGCGATCCTGACAACCGACTGCATCAACGTCGTTTCCGTGTTCTTCGGAATTGCGGCTGTAATTCGGAAATTCATTTTTCTCGTCGTGACATTTTCTCTTCTGTGTTTCATCGATGTCATTTTTTTCTCCATTCTTCCTTTTTTTATCGATTTAAATTGTGGAATTCTAATCCGATTTATTTGGCATATTATCGTTTTAGTTGGTTGCATTGTTTGTGGGATGAAATATTTTTTCGAACAAAGGCAATCTCAGTAAGATATATTCATAGATGTGAATGGATTGTGAATTGGATTGTGAATAATTATGAATAATTGTGAATAATTGTGACTGAATTGTGAATGAATGGATTGTAAATTGGATTGTGAATGGATTGTGAATAATTGTGATGGGAAATATCATTTCATTGTGGCATCTAAGTCATTTTCTCCAAGCTGGTCTTCTGGCTGTAGCCATGAAGTACCAGCGCATGACCACACAGTATTTGGTCATCTCAAAAATTAACATTTCTGTTCTGATTGTGGCTCTTTCTTATTTCTTCGCAGAGGCAAAGATGATGACATGAAATTGAAGGCTAGACGTCTTTCGACATCCGAATACGCTTCAAAAGAAAGATCAGAAAATGTTGTCGTTGTGGTAGGCGAGCGACCGAGACAACCAGGCAACTTAGTGCGTGCAACCAGCTGACAACCATTGTTGTAATGAAAACGTACAGCAGGATGTTCTTAAAATCAGTCGCGGAATCGGAGACTCATCAGTTGCAGTAGTTGGTATTTCAATGTTGTGCTCATCACCTTGTATGCGACAGATATGTAAGAAGACCACACATGGCTACGTGTTTCTGTCGGTCTTTTGTCTAGAGATGATTTTTTCACAAGCTTAACTGAATTCGTCACGGAGCTAAATTTTTGGAGATGTAGACCTATGAAACCGTTTTCCTCTCCTCCATTCAATTCAGCAACAGAAAAACAATTTCCCTGTAAATCGATGTTGTTCCGAAGATTCTCTGACCTCGAACGCTAAAGTGACATTGAACGATGTGGATGACAAAGCTGGATCAATTTGGACATAAATTTGATAAATTGTCAACATGGATCATAAATTTGGGATGCTCAACTTCAGCCAACCACACGAATAAACGGAAGACCCGATTGTTATTGTCGCTTTTATTTTATGAAAGCTTGTGTGAGTCTCAGATGAATGTTGACTGATAATTGTCTAATACAGCGTTTGAACTGCTTTTTTTGGTACTTTTTTTCTGTGATACGGTGCAATAAATACATCCACCTCGGGTCGTATGTAACAGCCCATACGATCGAGTGGACCTTGAAATTCTCTGTACGTTGCAAGATCGCATGTGATAGCGTCGTTGTTCAGTGCAGGACGTGGCCTCACATTATGTACTAGTGAAGCACATTTTGGAGGAATGTGAACCCGCGGAATCAGCTTTTGTTTGTCGGACAAATATGGTATTGACTGTCCATCTCGTATCCAAGAATCAACGTATCCGATTTGCCACACTATTTCCGAATTCTTCCGAACGACTTTTATCACAAACTTCTATCAATATATGGTTTTTAATAACTGTACCTGTGAACGACAAAAAACCAGATTGAATTTAAGTAGAATCTAAATGCATTGGCTCCACCTGTTTCTTCCAACCTTCTTCCTTTTTCAAATCAGTTACGCATCGTTCTTTCGATCGCGTCAAATTTGGAATCCAAGAAAAGATCGCGAAAACGACGACAAACCGGGACCAGCTCTGACCACACCACGCTATTCCGTATTCGGCCCTATTGTCGATGGCGTATTGGGACGTCTCACTCGCGACGGAAAAGAACGACGATGGAGGAGACTGAGTGATGACGAGATTGGACATCTCGATGAAGCAGAAGAATGGGACTTAGATGAGTGGAAAGATCTCTGGGAAAGTGAGGGAAGGATCCCAAAATGTACGATATTTCTCTTTCCTTAGGTCATTATGCAGGAGTAGACGTGCTGGAGCCATGAACATGTCATGGTGCCACATCGTCAGCAGTGAATCCCTTCCTTCAGATTGTTCGTTTCCATAGTGCAGAAATCTCAAAAATGCTTTACTTTCATACTGAGTACAGGTTTATCCGCAACTTCAATACTGTGGGCGGAAATACTTTGAGTAGCGAAGCGGCCAAATGAGACACTTTTGAACTTCATATTTGGACAACTATCGATAATATATAAACGTCCACGCCAGTTTCTATTAAGACATCGCTCAGGTTCTTTTGAGTAGTACCCTTCCCTTACACAAGACTCGGTCTGGCCATTCGATTTGTACGTAACAAGTTCTTACTTTCAATAGATTTCCACCAGAGCGTATCACACATAAACCCCCATATATCTATTTATTAACCTTGAACTCTTTATTATCTTTTACCAATCGAGCCGCACATTGTTAACCCCTCGCAATCCCAAATTCTCTTGACTTTCCCATTCTTCTGATATTCTGGTACCAGTCCATAGGTCCAGGCGAACAGCTTTCACCCTGAATTAACATAGAATGAACTCTTCCGCCTTTGATCAACCACCTCAAGATCTTCAAAACTCCAATGATATTCTGTCCTCTGGTTCCCATCCAGACTCTGGAACCATGAATCCCTATCCCACCCGTACTCAAGCCGGATATCCGCCACAAGGATACCCTCAGCAGGGATACCCTCAACAAGGATTCCCACAACAGGGATACCCTCAACAAGGATTCCCACAACAAGGATTCCCACAACAAGGATTCCCACAACAAGGATTCCCACAACAAGGATTCCCACAACAGGGTTTCCCGCAGAGCGGATGGGATCCTTCCCAGGCTGCGTTGATTCCTCCCGAATTAGATCCTCCTGTGGATACTACAGGGCTGGATCGCAAAACTGCGACCCAAATCCAGCAAGAAATCGCGAAATGGGTCAGAGATTCTCAGTACAGTCTTTCGACACAGGAAGGGAAAAGTCTCATTCGACCAGTTCGTAATCTTTTTCTCGGGGTCCTGGGAGGAGCTATCGCTGGCAAACACCTGCTAACGACCTTCGCTCCAGCTAAATTTGTTGGCGTCCGTGGAAAGGCTTGGCTTTGGTCAACATGTCTGTTTGGATACCCACTTGGCGGAGCTGCGTTGTGGCTGACAACAGTTCCGGCGATGAAGGAGGTGCTGGAACAGAAGACTGCATTAGGAGTTCAAGCACGATACGCCTTTAGAGTATCACAAGCTGAGAAGAACGGACTCCCGGCCCCACCACCGCCTTTTGTTCTTAACCCAAAACCAATGATTTCTCCTACTTGGGGGTCACCTTTTGTGTAAGAAGATCACTTGTTCATCATTCATAGGTGTCTCGTAGACCACCTCAAGCTGCACAACAAAATGGAACGCCCCCTCAATATGTTCAATGGAATGCGTTCCAACAACAACCACAAGGATATGCACCACCCATGGGATCTAATAACAGAGAAGAGGGCGACAAGTTAGTGCAGCAATCATCAGGTCTGCTGAAATCATCTTTCTGCAGTCGGTTTCGTAGTTGGGATGAAATCCGAAAGGCGGCCCAGCCTTCAGATTCCCCACCCAGTGAAGTCCAATGAAAAGGTAAGCAAGTTTGATTCATTATCGTCTTCATTTTGATTCTTTCGTAGAGGGGAAACACACCTAAGTTGAGTCTAGTTGCAGTTCACATTTCGTCTGCATCCTCCTCAAGTGTCTGCATTTTTTGCACGAATGCTTCCTGATCACCAAACTGCTGATCTGTTTGAGTTTTCGAGTCTAACTGTTCATTTGATGGAGTTGGAGCTTCTGAATGTTTTATGGATTTCGTTGTATCCAAACAATTTGTGCTGCTTGTATTCAATTTGGATGGAGGGGCAGCAGGACAAGTCACACTTGGACGGAGAGAGAAGCGGCTAATAAGTTGTGGAATTGACGCATATGCGCATCCTAGACTCCTGGAGGACAACAACTGATCGAAAGAGATGAACGCGAATCCTCCATCAGCCAAAGTTATGAAGCAATCGGGGGGGACGACAACTTGGTACAACCGGATTTGAATTTTTGGCCTTGTAATATGCGCTGAAAGAGTAGGAGCATCACAGAAATCAATGGGGGGGTGGTCACTTGTAAGAATGAATACATACCAGGGAGATACGGCAATGGAGGGTGTCCCAATTCAACAATCCACCAACAACCTAAATGGGACGCAACAACAGGAGCGAATTGATTTCGGATCTCTTCAGACTTCCGCACGGGTGTGGAATCAATTTGTGAAGGAGCAGATGCGACAACGTCGCCGTAAAGCTCCTGATCCTCTGTTTCGAATCCATTTGGTGCGGGAGAATTAGAGTGTTGATGCTGCGGTGGTTCCTCAGAGTTTGATTGAGACCCCAGAGTCGGTGGAGGAACAATTGGTGCTGATTTTAAAAGATCAGCCAAACCCTCAACTTCATTATTTTGTTTGAACTGAATGATTTTGTTGAGGTGCTCTGATAAAACGACCGAAGGATTTTCCCATTGTTGATAGGGATAGATTGGAATCGAGTAATGATCGATAGAGAAGGAGTTATCTGTCTGTTGATGATGATTATCATGATTGTTCTCTGCCTGCTGTTGATCGCTGATTAGCAATAGTCTTGGTTGTAAATGGTCATGGGAAAGGATTATCGCACCAACGCAGTAGCGCATCCCACTGGATAGAAATTGAAGTGACTCATTCGTGACCCATGTTGAAAAATCCTCCCCATGCGGAAAGAAAGACTGCGAAACCTGCGATGAATCACAAAAACGAAGCTTGTACGAATCTACGGGAAAAACGGGCCAGGCGGGGAGGGTTTCCGTTGTTGACATTCTGAGGAGAGCAGCTTTGACCTGGAACAGCAAATTCCGTTTTTTTAGGAACTGTTGGATCCTCTCCCTTCAATTAGGATCCCCCCCTATTGGGATCCCAAGTGTCCATATGTCGTACTCAGCTGTCATTGATCTTGTTCTCCATCTCCACACATTCAGAAATATCGACCTCTTCCATCAAGGTTTATATAATTTGAGAGTTCGTGTCTATCAAGATCTTGACGAGAAAGGGATCTCCACTATTTCATATCCCAGCAATGTTCCCGTTCCCCGCGGAGTTGTTACTTCAGAAGTAGGGGGAGTTGTGTCTCTATTGCAATCAAATGAGTGGCCTGTCGATGATGGTTGGGGTCTCTCAATTGTGTTTGTTGCTTGGTGTGAATTTCTCTCTTTCTCGTTTCAGTGCGTCGCAGCATATCCATATGCAATTTTACCGGCTAGACTCAAACCGTCAGATTTCGCGCCACCTGAAGCACCCCTTTCCTTTTTTGGACGTCCCGAAGTCAACCGTTCACCTCCATCTCAGTATGGGGGAACCAAAAAAGCGCGAGGAGATCACCATCGCGTTTATCCTGCTGAGATTGACGATGCAACACAAACATTCAAGAGTCGGACGTTTTTTAATCAGATATTGTGATGAAGAGGTGTGGATTATGTTTGAAAACGTTTAGTGAAATAATCAACTTTCAGATTGAGCTCAACGAGATTTGCCAATTTCGCTTGGAAGTCGATTTGTGTCGCCGAAATGGATTGAATGCTCCCGTTTTCATCGAAATCGATTTGATGTTTGCAGACCCACAGTCGAACGCGAATAATGCAATGAACACCCAAGACATCGGAGGAGGGGCGTCCGGACAAAAAAAATCCAAGTGCCAGGGAGATACAGGGACAGTAACAAATAACACTCCAACGAAGGCGCCAGAGGATTTGTTTTCAAGTCGTCTTGCGGATCATCTTCCTTCTTCAACGACAGCTGCTACAATGGCGGAGACAACAACGAGCGAGGTTTGTCTTTGATTGATTTGACTGACGCATCAATCGTCTCTTTCAGTTGGGCTCGATGCCTGAATTCATATCTGTGTCTTATCAAGTTTATCGACTTCACAATGTACCAACAGGTGGGTCTCATTCAAACTGAATCAGTTCCCGTCAGAATGAGCACTTTCAAAGTTTAATCTTCTTCTCTTTTTAAGGTTTTCATGAGTATATTCCAGTCATATTCGACGAATTCCATTACTCTTTGTGCTCTCTAACGGTCCATTCAATTCTTCATGATATTCGATGTCGATTGAGGTGAGTAGTGATCAAGGCTTTTCACTTTCTCCTCTTAAATTTCAGACCCAACGTGTTCCCTTGTGCGTTCACCCCAAGGCATCTTCTTCGCAAACCTCCTGCAACATTGACATACGGACAAAATGGAACAGAAGGGAATTTTCCGATGGACGCGTTAAACTCTGGGGCTCGCGGTTCTCTGAAACCTCCGCTCTCTTTTTCTGATTTTCTCCAGAATGGTCATCGTGCTCTTGGCGCTCGGGGTTCCTCGATTGTTAGAATAACTTCTCCTCCTAAACCACCCGCCGATTCAAAAAGCAAGCGGAGGTGGAGCGACGGGCAAGAAGTCAAACCAACCCCCCACTCATCTTTCTCCGGTTGCTGGCGGTGTTTCGCAGCCACCCCCAATTTATCGGGCTGATGTTTTACACTCTGAATATCTTAAAGTCTTATTAGAGTCGCTTGTGCGCCTCATTTCAACATATCGCTGTTTTGCGTATCGATGTCTTTCGGCTAAACAAAGAGGTCTCTTAGAATCAGTATTAGCCGTGAAGCCTCTCAGCCTTCCAGGTAAACAATTCGTTATTTGAATGTCTGTAGTAGAATCATCTTGATGGACTGATTGCGTTGCATGTTCTCTGACATGGTCTCTGACATGTTTTTTGACATGTTCTCTCATTCTAAGGCGGCGGAGTAGTTCTCCTTCCCGGTTGTGGGAACACCACCACTCTCTTGCTACCGCCCTTTCAACTGAAAGAAGTGCTGCGTCTGCCGAATCGATAGAGAGTCAAGACACTAAAGAATTACCATCACTGCCATTCAACGGCACGACACCGAAGGGCTCTGGCTCGAATTATTATTCAGCTGAAGATTTAATGACAGTAAGAGAAGAATTATTTTAGGACAATTCCAAAAGAGGAAACATCTTCTAACCGATTTTTTCATCAGGTGACGTTTCATTTGTCCCCTGAAGCGATTGAAGAAGAAATTGATCGCCTGGAAGAAGAAAAAGAGCTTTTCGCGAATATCGAAGGACGAAATCCTCCAACGAAAACTGCGAGGAAAGCTGATGGAACACCGATGGTGCGCGTCCTTCTTCCCCTGCTTCTCTGTTCACTGAGTTTTCCATCGTTTTCAGATTGCTCCGATCGACATTCGTGCTGAAATTCCTCAACTGAGTGCTCGGCTTCCTTCTTCAGAACTGAATGCAATGTCTTGCATTATGACGCAGGTGCGAATCTCTAATCGTGGTTTTCTATCGAAGTGGAATTTTATCAGGATTTTCAATTACTTGCTGGACAAATCGCGCAGTTATGGCAAAAATTCATCACGCTTCTCCCAGTCGTCGCATCTGGTACGATTTTAACCATTCAATTCCATGTTTGGATAATCCCGTCGTTTTCTCTTTTTCTCACTGAATTTCATTTTTTCTTTATTTTCTAGAGGTTGAAACAATTTTGCGCGCAATTTTCGAACGACGAATGGGAGACAGATGGAAAGAATCAATTTTCAGAGAGACTTGTGTTACAACAGAAGTGACCCAACCATCAGAAAAAGCAGTTTGGGAAACGCATCAAAAAATTGCAGTGAGTCTCCTTAAGGAATTTCTGAAGCGCGAAAATTTCCTAATTTCCGCAATTCGGATATTTCTGGAGTTTCATCTCGTACATGTCCATTTTTTGGTCTTTTTGTTTGTTTATGAAACTTCATCATCTCTTAGTCGCAAAGGTTTCTTCATTTTTTCATCAGGATCATCTTCGGCGATCAAATCACTTTCTGTCCTTGGAATCACTCCCTATCACTGAAATAGCATTAGTCCCATTACCAGATCAACAGCCAATCTTGTTTGAACAGCGCTACGTTAGTGAAGGATCAACTGATAATTCGCGCTCGAGTATGCGCATGTCGCGCCTTTGCCGTCCGTTACCTTCAAGTCCCAAAGGCTATAGAGGAATTCATTTGCTTGTTTTGGTTCACGGATTTCAAGGTACGAAAATCAGTGGGCTTCTAAATGCCTCAAAAAAATTACTTCGCCTATTGCCCTCTAAATCAGTCAGCTATACCCTTCTAAAATGATGTGGCGATAGCTAGAAAGTCAATGTCTCATTTGGCCATAGACTACTGAAATTGATCAGCCTGGCTCCTCTCAGTCCTGACGTTTTCGTTCTTAGGAAATTCGTACGACATGCGTCTGTTGAAGAATAATATTTTGATGGCTTATCCAAGTGCCGTTCTGTTGTGTTCCTCTGCGAATGAAGATGATACTGAAGGAAGTATTGAAGTGATGGGCCAGCGATTAGCAGAGGTGAATGTGTTCTATGGGCCGCATAGAGAAGCAAATATGTATCAATGCAGGAAGTCGCGCAATATGTTGATGATTGGTGTCCTGGAGATACTTTGAGTCGATTATCTTTTATCTGTCATTCATTGGGGGGGAGTTATCGGTAAGTCATCAGAAAACCAAATCTTCTATCCATTTTACACTTTCCTTAATTTGACTGTTTTCTCAATTTGCTCTTTATAGCCCGCACAGCCTTGATTGCCCTTGAATCCTTGTGGCCCAAATTGTACACATTTCTCTCACTTTCGTCTCCTCATCTCGGATCCATGTACAACGCAAATAAACTTGTTGATGCGGGTAGGTTTTCGTTTATTGTCCGTGCAACTAGTCCTTCTTCTCCAAGGAATGTGGGTTTTGAAAAAGTGGAAGAAGAGCCAATCGCTCCAGCAATTGACTCTCAGTGACGCTAAAACAGTGCGGGAGTCTTTCTTGTTCAATTTGGCTCTCAAATCCGATGCTTTGGGACATTTTGAAAATGTTTGTCTGATTTCAAGTTATCAAGATCAATATGTTCCATTCGAATCTGCACGAATGGAAATTTCAGGAAGAGCAGAAAGCGACGTCAAGTACGCGTTTGTCTTTGTGAGATTGTTACACTCGAATGTCCCAGATTGGGTTCTGTTTTATACGGAAATGGCGAAAAATGCGACGCGCTTGATTCGTCCAGAGAAATTAACACGCTTGGATGTCAATTTCAAAATTATTGAAAAATCTTTGGACACCTTTATTGGAAGAGCCGCTCATATCATGTTCTTGGAAAATCAAGTTGTTATGAGAATGTTGGTTCATACGTACCCTCACTTATTTCGATAACCGCTTTGAACCCAGAGACCAGGTCCAGCACAGGTCCATTCTGACGTGAAATATGCGCGAATCGTGTTGTTTGTTATTGTTGGTGGCTATTTTATGCTTCCACCAATCAGTATGTTTGATGCTTCAATTGAATCCAAGAACTGAAGGTAGTTGAGGAATCCACATCGACTTCTTTTATATTGATTTTTCCCAGAATGTCTTTCCTTCGACGTTATTCAAAATGATGAGGTTTCTGGCTCATTCGACGTTTCTTTCCC